>NC_054565.1:2684855-2765672 GCF_017654505.1 Polyodon spathula | reverse complement strand
GTGGTGCTCTTCATGTTCCTGAAACAAACCATGTAAATCTACATATTAGGGTAATTATAGGGCCAGAAAAACATATGGAATATTCTGTGAAAGGATGCATTTTGACATGTAGACTACTAGGACTGCTAATGCCTCATAAAGCTTTTCACTTAACTGATGCATGCCACTCAATATCAATGAGAGGGTAACACAAGACCTGCTGATTTAAGAGCTGGATGGAACTTTGAAGAGGCAATAAAGGGACTTACCCAGTAGGGCTATTGCCCAGTGATGAAATTCTTCAGCAAAAGCTGCTGATTTTTAATTAACAAATGGCTGATTTACCCGCTTTATGTTGGCGTCGGCATTACGTGGACTCTTGCTTCTCCTGTTTCTAGGCGACCTACTCCCTCTTCTCCTAGGGGACCTGTCTCTTCTTTTAGCGGGTGACCTATAAAAAATGTGTTTATCGTAAAATAGTCTACAAAATCGAAATGCTTCCTTAAAAAAGGGATATGTATAAACTAGGGCGGTTTCACAGCGGCCGATATAAAACAAAACAAAAATACGAATGCTACTCAGAACAGAACTATTATTTATGCAATTGCATAACAGAATCAGCATGCTGCTAGTGCCATCGATACGAGACTTTTCAAACAAACGATATATAACTGGTTAGTCGCGTTGGTTACCTAAATTCCTTTCTGTAAAAAAACAACCCTAAACTCGAAATACATGTCCACATTGCAAATGTATGACACACACGTTCCATTTCATGTGACGTTACACTGCATTAATTTAAACTATTTTTCATTTTTGCATGTCGTAAATGTGATTACTGGTATATTATTGTTTTGTAAACACTAATAATTGCCATAGCAACTTAAACGTAAATACAATGTGGTATCCAACAGAAAAAAAGAAGAAATGCCCTCTGTTTTCAAACTGCTTTCTTGAAGAATTCCCCCCACCTGCTGCCTCTTCTCCTGTGTGGCGGAGGGCTCCCGTCGCTCCGGTCTGATCCCGAACTCGAGCGGCGGGATTTCTGCGGCCTCGCCGGGCTCAGTTTTTCCTGTTTGACTTTAACCTTTGTTTCTCGCGTTGGGGGGGAAGGGTCCAGGTTTCGGCGCCGCCTCCCCTTCTCCATCTTTATGAGATGCTATCTAATAACTCGTTTATCTTTACAAAACCCCCCTACCATAAATAAAATGTGTGCTAAATGAAACAATACTTTCTGTCACAAATTCACCACGCACTAGCAGGAAACAATGTCCATAAATAGCGACACATTTTCCGGTTCCGGTATTAAAACCAGTCCGTTGAAATACACAATTCTGGAAACCAGTGCTTTGGGAGGCTAACACGTTCCGGTTTATATTTTGCGTGTTATTGTTTTCCCCCCCAAACGTCATTGTTGAAGCACAAATCAACACGATTAAAAATAATAATAGTAATGATAGTCAAGACAAAATGTAATAACTGTTTAAAAAGTTACTCCCAATTGTGTGTTGTTTAACTTTGCCATTGTTATATCATCGTAGTGAGTCACGCTACTAAGCATACACAGTAACATTTACTGTGAATTACAGACAGCAACAAGAAAAAGGGTTTTCTGCATGCTTAATGACACTAATCAGGGAATTAAATGTACACTTTTTCAGTAAGGTTCATTGTTGTCACTGTTTATTTTATTTATTTAAACTAACAGTTTCTTAAACATACAGAAGGTCACCATTTTAAAGTACAGTGCTGTAAATTAATCAATAACATTTGGTCTGTTTTCCAAATTCAGTGATTTTTAAGTGAATTTAATTTGCAAACAGGAAATGCATGCTTATTATTAAATTGAGATTCATATATCTATACAGGCGTATCACTGCTGTACTACTTCAATGACAGGCTTGGGCACATATGTTGGATCTGTCTTCAATGAGTCCTATGTAATCTGCATGTGTATTAAGTGTTGACCTTTGTCCTTAGTTTACTGGAAGAGACAAGCCTGTCCCTGAACCAATGTTTTAGTTCCATCATACAAGGAAATAGGGAAAACCCTGCCACTGGTGTTGCAGGGAATCCCCGCCTAGTCTCTGCCAGATAAAAGTTGAGACCAATTTCCTCATTACTGTATACTGGACATGGCAGAAGCATCTACAGCCCGCAAGAAAAAGGTGTAAGTAAAACTACATGTTTATTGTTATTTTTGTGAGTGGCCTTTTAAAGTTTCAATATAAATGAACTGTGATATTGTTTAATGAAATTATTAACTAATTATGAGCCCCTTTCTCAAAGCTTCAACTAATGAGCTGTTAACAGATTTATGAATTATTTTGATCGACTCAAAAAAAGTTGAGTACCTATGCAGCTTTTCTAGACTGTTTAGGAATACAGAAACAGTTTCATTACTGTAGAATTGACTTTTATTAATGAAGACAAGTGTTAAACAATCCGTTTCTAGTATCACACAGTTTAGATGGCAGTGATTGTGAATTATAAAGAAATTCAAAAGAAATGAATAATTGCAGTGCGTGTGGTTTTTTTCAGTAGATTTTGCCATTTTTTATGTTTATTTATTTATGTTTACAGCGGCAACAAAGCACACCGAAAACGACAACATGCCATGCCTGTACAGATTGATAAACTTGCCTTTGAATATATTGAAGGAAACAAAGCTGAACTTGTGGGTTTGCTGTCCAAGGACGCTGCAAGGATTCTGGAAAAAGCCTGTTCTAAAAACCTGGTTACTCCAGAAGAGTGCCACTGGCTCAAGATAAGCAAATATTCCTGGGATAAAAAAATGTGCGAAGTGGTAGAGCTGATAAGTCTTAGGGAAAAATCATTACAGTTCCTACAGATGCTGGCAGAAGTTTATGGAATGGAGTATCAAAAAAAGTATAAATGGATCACTTCACTCTTAGACTTACCAGGTATTGTTTTTTTTTAAGCTTTTTCACTGTCAATAGTACAGTAGTCTAAATAATAATTAATTAATTAATTAATTAACACACCCGCCATAACACTGTCAATAGGTTGCAGGGCCACAGCCAAAGTGACATGTGACAAGTCTGCAAAGAGTTTAAATTGCTGAAGAGGGATGCTTCATTCCTCAATAAAAATTACAAATTAAATTCCTTCAGGAATGTCAGGTCCGTTGGCTGGATACTGTCAATTCATAATCTCTGTTAAAACCAATTTGCAATTACATCCTTTGTATTGTGCAGTTTTAAAGTTTACAATTAAAAAATAAAAAAATAAAAAAAAATCCATGGTGTTTTAAAATAAATTAAAAATTGAACATATCGCCTACCAAATGATAAAAATCAAACCAAACAGTTACAGTTTCCCATCTTACATATACAGGTAGGCGCGCTGCTTTATGTACAGTACCAAGTCTGGTAGGTGTGCATTAGCAATATACCTCTGGAATATGTGTTAATGAGTCAAGCTTCAATTTTATAGGGCTTAAGTCAACAACAGATGGCTCTCCCATGGAAAAAAGCAACTGCTTTGTCAAACCCTGTCCTCCTGAAAGATTCAGCAGCATCATTGAAAGTCAAGCTGGAGAGGTAACATATTTTTGAACACCATTGTATTAATGTGTGAATTTCAGACTGTTTTGTCAAGTAGATTTCATGAGGGGCCACCTCTAGCAGTTACATAGAAAGGCACATACCTGCATATCTTAATAATTAGTTGTAATAATTGAGAGCCCACTGAACTACATATATCCCTGGACACCTACACTACTGGCAATACTCCTAATATACCTTTTATTAGAACACTGTCACATGAACTTACTGATTACTGGATACTATATCTATAACATAACAAGTGGTGAACTTTCTAGTAGCTGATAAGAACAAAAATGTGGGTAATTGATTTTAATTCAGGAATGCTGTAATACAGATAAATAAAAATGATGTACATATTTGTCTTTCATTTTTACAGATTTACCACATCAGAAATAAAACCAACAGGACCCGCCTAGCACTTATAATTAACAACATTAACTTTACATATCAAAAAAAGCGCTTGGGAAGTGATGTGGATAATGAGGCGATGAAGACACTACTAGAAGCACTGGATTATCAAGTGGAAGGGCACGCTGATCTGTCTGCTGAGGTATAGGTGATAACTAGGGGGCGGTTTGAGATTTTTAATGGGAGGTTATTACACTTGATGCATCATCTAGCTATATCTAATATAAGTGCTTTTTTTAAGTTTCTAGATTTTAAAATAAAAGTCAGTTATGTTATGTCCTGCTTCAACCTTATTAGTCATTCTGTGGCAGACTGATGTGCTGTGCTGTCAATGGGAACCTCTGTGAAGTTGAAGAGGTGCTGTATATCATAGGAATCTTATTGAAAAAGTCAATGGCAGAGGGATTCCACCTTCACATAATGTTTTAACTGTGATTGAGCTGGGTTTCAAGCACTAGACTACTAGCCAGGATTACTCAGAAGAATTGCAAACACTATACAATATTAAGGGAAATAAAAAAAAGAAAAACAATATTGAAACCTGTTTATTCTTTAGATTTTATTAAACCTAAATTGTTTTTTTAATGTGTTTTTGTAGACATCATAAATGACTGAATACATACTAATCTATGCTTGCCATATTGCCTGGGACACTGCGTTTAGCTAAATAATGTATTTGTAAGTAATAATTTTGCCAAACAGCAACCTAAACTATAGGCTACATAGCAGTTATGTAAATAGGGAATAAAGCCCGCTAAATCTACCCTAACGAGTCACATTCCTTTAATTAATTTCAGGAAATGGAAACCAAACTAACAGAGTTTTCTAGGCGTGAAGAACACAAGACCTCAGACAGCACCTTTATTGTCCTTATGTCCCATGGCACTGAAGAGGGGATATGTGGAGTAAATTATGACCAAGAACGTGACCCACAGGACATACTCACCACCAATACAATTAGTAGGATCTTCAACAATAAGAGCAGTTTGAATCTGGTTGGAAAACCCAAGATCTTCATCATACAGGCTTGTCGAGGAGGTCAGTTTAATAGCCTAGATTTAAACAACACCACCTAAAGCTAGGTTTATTTCTGCCTTGTGGTTCAACACGTCTCTGTTTGCAAAAGCATTGCTTTTAGTTTGTGTTGCACTTCCTTGGATATTTCACCTGCAGTGTGAAATTCTTTTCACTGTTAAACAAGTCATTGCACAAGCAGTGTCTTCTGGATCAAAGCTGAAAGCTTGTTAGTGAGTGAGGGATTCAGCGGGTTGGTTAATGACACGAAAGAAAGCATCGAAGGGGTGGAGACAATTTCACTTTCCCGGTGACCAGAGAAGTGCAATGTTATAAAAAAAAAAAAAGCATAGCTTGCAAAATAAAGAGATTTCTTCAACCTAAAATGAAATGTTTACTATAAAATGTGTTTCTTGTATAGCATTCCCAGTTAATCAGCTCCTTCAATGTATTGCAGTAAATTGCGGCTATGTCATGATCCCAAATTTGCAAGGAGGCTGTCACCAGCAACCTGAATATCATACAGATGCACCTTTGAACAAATTTCACAGGGAAAGTGACCTGATCTTTTTCTGCTCCACCACCCCAGGTAACTCAGCACATTTAATACAGTCCAGGTAATGCATTGAAAAGGTAGAATGCCCCACAAATGTAATTTTTTTAAACATTCATGAATACTCTTAACAGCCTAATTTCTAAAGCAAAGTATGACAGTTATGCCAGACACTAATGCATATGCACCGTCATTTTATTTGTTGCAGAAAATATGTCTTATAGAAATCCTAAGACCGGAGCTTTATTTATTAAAACGTTGGTTGATATATTTCGGAAAGAATCATGGAATTTTCACATTGAGGATCTGTTTAAAAAGGTGAGTAAATAAATACAAAAAGTTATATTAAACGAGGATGAGCCCATAGTATTAATATATTCATATTGAAAAGTCTTTCCTACAAAGGCACTGTTACTGTCTCCTGAGAGCATATCTCGCCCTCTTGTGGGGCGAGGGAGAAGTGCAGTCCTCATAATCAAGTTGGCCTCTGAGTCCGCCTGCAGAGCTCCATTGGCATTGTAATGAATCGTGTTGAAGTGTATCATGTTGTTCACTGAGGTGTTAACTCGTTTCACACTTAACACCTGATTCTCTTTCAGGTCCAACGCGCCTTTGTTAATTTTCCCTCCCAGCTGCCATGCAGAGAACGGACAACACTCATTAAAGACTTTTATCTCTTCCCTGGACACTGAGACACTTTTAACCGAGTCCACGGCACACATTTCTCCTTTGCATACGAGGAGCGTAAAGACAATGCAGCACAAGGAATTCTTCGGTCACTTTTTGCGAAGTTCGGGCAACGAAATCTGAGCCGTCATCATTGAAGCTACTTCGAAAACAACAACTGTGAAAATGTCACCGCATGCTAATTTTTAAAGAAAAAGGAAAACAAATTTGATGGACGTATTTTTTTTCACGTTAGTTGATATTAGCCGAAAAAAAATTATTATATGTTACTTTGGTGAAGAACAAATTACCACTTTGTTATCTCTTTCAACAAATGTTTCTAAAGATGTTTCTAATTAAAAAGGACTATTTTGAATGGATCTACTGTGAAACATGACACTTGTAAAATTAAACCTATTTATGGTGCATGGTAAACTGTAACACGTATGTGCTTGACACTGTGTCGAAAACACAGTTAATTCCTTACAGTGTAAAACATGTCGAAAGAATTATATATACGTTCTTATATAGATATATATATAGCGAATATATATCTATCCTATAGACGGATATAGCGCGGGAGTATCACGGGATATATCTATCCTTTAGACGGACCTCAGCCCGTGGTAGTTTTATTTCACAGAATTGAGCTCACAATGGACCAGCTCTGACCAGGATACACCAGTGAGCTTAATTAATTACTGCAATTGCGAGATGTATTTAGACCTTATAATACGATTTGGCGATTTGAACTGGGAACCTGCTGGCTACAATCCCGTTTCTCTAACCACTGGACCACAGGGCCTTTTCAGAATTGAATCTGTTATTATTATTATTATTATTATTTAATCAGTTTAAAGTATTGGGTTTATGTGTTTAGGATGAGATTGAAATACTATGCTCATGTTTTTGTCCAAGGCGATTTACAACTGTGCATCAGCTGCAGTCACTTACAACAACTTGTACAGCCGCGATTTGAACTGGGGACCTGCTAACTACAATCCCGTTTCTCTAACCACTGGATCACATGACCTTTTCAGAATTGAATCTGTTGTTATTATTATTATTTAATCAGTTTAAAGTATTGGGTTTTAGATTCCTAGGTTCAACACACTAACCAATGCCTGCTGCTTGTTTTCCATACGCGTTTTATTCTTTTAGGCCACCATACACATGCGCCTCGACAACTCTAGTTGCCACAGAAACCTAGTTGCCACAGAAACGGTAAACAATAGTCTTGGACATATACAACATAAACACAAGTTTATCAGCGCGATTCAGCTGACAGTAAATACTTACTGCAATTAGTTATGAAACGCAGTTACATTTATTTTAAGTTGTAGTTTATTTAGACAACATGATTCCTCCGGCGGATTCTTTGTTGAAATATGACAACCCAGTCCTGGTCAGCAGAAATACAGAGAAGAAATCGCCAAAGGTGAACACAGAACTGCGTGGAAGCTGGGACAGTTTTCCTTAAGAAGCGATAGTCATGTAAACCTATTATAAAGATGTGTACTTTTTTGTCGTTATTTTTTGTTAGTGTAACAAAGTGACAAAGAACAGCGGCTACAACTTGAAACATTGTTATTTCCAAACATTTCAGCGCTACATAAATAGCTTACACGAAACAACTAAACAGCGGCTTAGTTATTGTACTTGTTTCCAAGTTTTTTTTATGACAGTTTGGAGTTTGGCATATTCTTGGAAGTGTGTGTATATATATATATATATATATATATATTATATATATATATATATATATATATATATATATATATACCCCCTTGAGAAAGATATGTACAACATATCTAATCGTTGGGCAGCTGGCTCTTTGAGCGCTTATATATATATAGAGTCTGTGTGGTTACTGTGCTATCTGGGTACAGTAAATGAGAAACATTCCATATGCTAATATGTTGGAGCTCACAGAGTTTGTTTTAATCTAAACTGATAAACACTTAGTCTGATTAGTGCACTCTTAAACGTGTAGTGCTGCAATCTACTACACCAAACTACCTTTGGGGCAATGTAAATAAACTGGACTCTCAACAAGGTCTGCTTTATGATAACTTGGTGAAAAGGCTCAACTTTGGAAGTATGCAGTAAACAGACACCAACTAACTTAATCGTTGGACTGTAGCTTTAAGAACCAAGGAAAAGGATAGCTACATGTGAGTAAAGGTTATGGCGTGCTATATGATAGCTGGAATTTCTTTCTTGGCAAAAAAAAAAAAAAAAAAGATGCGATGACAGATCGTGTGGCCCACTGCCTGATTATAGACGTATTTGACACATGCTGGCTAACAACCTTAAAATAAAAATAGAAATATGATACAATAAATGAACAGTGAACTGATCCAAACTAAAATCAAAGCAGATGCAAATATCTATCAGACCTTGGCAAAAAAAAAATTCTGATGCCAGTGCAATTAGCGCAGGACTCTGAAGGAGATTCCAGAACACTATTCAAGCAGTGCTGAGATGTTGCACCGGACCACAATGCAGTTGTTTCCTTGTCATTAAGAGTAATGGCAGCCCTGCAGTATTTTATGGCTTGTTTATTTTCTATTCTAAGGCTTTGTTCAGTAACTTCAGCTTTTATTTCCAGGCTCGTCCTTTGAAAGTGAGCCCCCAGCAACCAATGGTAACAGGTCCAGTCCCCCCACCACCTAAATCAAAGACAACTTCAGTTGATGTTAACAAAGAACAGACTGAAGAAATCCTTAATGCAATCCTACCTCCCAGGTACCTATCATATCTGTTTTAAAAAATAATTGTTATAATACATAATGCTCATTTACGTCTTAATATTGATAACGTTAAGAAAGAAATACAACTTCATTATATTATTTCAATCAGTTTTTTCTCTTGTATGGCCACTAATATGTGTGTGTGTGTGTCGTATTTACCAATGAGCATCTTCGTATTTCCAGAGAATGGATGGAAAGCAACCAGCTGTGGGTGCAACAGGTAGCTAGTACCCCTTGCACTCGCATGGATGTGGTTCACCTGCAGGAACAGCTGGATCTGAAGTTGCAACAAAGACAGGCTCGCGAGACGGGAATCTGCCCTGTGCGCAGGGAGCTCTACTCACAGTGCTTTGGCAAGTTTGTGAGACATCTGATCGAAAGCATCGCTTTTTCTTACTCAAATATTTTCACATTTTTAACAGGAATTCATTTGTACCATATTACCATTAAAATACATTTCTTCAGGTAAAATAAACTCTGTAGCCCATCAAGAAAAGAGAGAAACATACTGTAGAATTACTTTTTACATTTTTAAAATTTATTTTAGTATGCATTTATGCATTGGGTTCCTTTGCATGATGTTGTTTTATGAATGAACACAACCATGTTAATTTTTGCCACCCAAATACATTTCTAGCGGTGCTTATTCAAATATTCATCACCACCACATTAAGGGATGCTATTTAAAGAGGAACTAGTAGAACCAGTACTTACTTATTATATGGAGTTGTCAAGATGTAATTTATTCGCCACACAGATCTTGCGTATCTGAATGTTAAAAGGTTCAGAATGAGATTGACCTCTGCCCCTTCACTTTAAAATTCACTTGTGTTCTATTGTATAGGCTGCAGAGACAAATGAAACAGCCTTTGCTTAACCAGGTCTAAAGCTTTGTTATTTCTTAGTTTGTAAAGCAACCTGGGATGCTTGTTAATGAACGGTAAGTAAATTAAATCCAGTGTTAATGGGCATGTTGTGTTTTCTTTCAGATGAGCTGATCAGACAGGTCACCATTAACTGTGCAGAGCGTGGGCTGCTTCTGCTTAGAGTGCGAGATGAGATCCGCATGACTATTGCTGCTTACCAGACTCTGTATGAGAGCAGTGTGGCGTTCGGTATGAGGAAAGCTCTGCAAGCCGAACAAGGGAAATCTGACATGGAGAAAAAGGTGCGCAACAATTCTAAAAGAGCCTAGAGAAATATTTCAAAAGTGTAATTGCCACTGGTCCCCACCCGTTTAAAAAATAAATAAAAAATAAGCGATGCAGTTTCGATTTTCTTATTTTGCTTTTCATTTTAGATTTCCGATTTGGAAAGTGAGAAGAGGGACTTTGAGAGGCAACTGAATGAGCAGAAAGCAAAGTGTGAAGCTATTGAGAAACGTGAGGCTGAGAGAAGACAGGTGGAGGAGAAGAAACACACGGAGGAAATCCAGTTCCTCAAACGAACCAACCAGCAACTCAAGGCAAGGCAAAATATAATTGAGCAGTGATTGTCAATGGCAGTGATTGTCAATGATAAATCAAGGCAGCCATTGCAAGTTGTATGAATGTAACTTAGCGTAATCTGTATTCATTATTTCTATATTTACACAAGGCGGCTCACTTCGATATCATTACAGAAATGTACAATTTAAATTTAGATGTCAAATATCACTTGGCTATTTTAACACCAGTAAAAAGATTGCTTTGGTAAATCACTCCAATGTAATAGTTACATGCCAGATTTGATAGCATTTTTCTTTTTATGTTTTACAATACCTGGATTAAACATTCAAGTATGATTTGTGTTTTTCAGGCACAGCTGGAAGGTATTATTGCTCCGAAGAAATAAGTGGACCAGAAAATCTTACATCTATTGTTTCCATTATGTAATACTGTTTTTATTAAATTCTTATATAAAACACTCCCCGATTTGTTTTTGTACCCCAAATACATTTTATGTAAAAGTATTTTAAAACAAACAGGTTCTGTACTAAGAGTAGTTGCCTCAATTTTAATTGTGTGGAATTGACCTAGGTACTAGGTAGTCTGGAAACCACAATGTGCAGTTTGAGAGTGCAGCATCTACTACATAATGATGTCCTAGCATGGCATCTTCTGAATAGCAATAATGACTGGTAACTCTAAACATGTGTTGCCCACAGTTTTGTCCAGATATTTATGTCCAGGTAATAATGGAACAGGAGCAGAATACCATATAGATAATATTGGATGTATTGTTTTTTTCTCAATTACCCAGAAACAAACTCAAATCCAACTTATCTTAGCATTCTGGTAAAAATCCTGATCTGAAGTGTACCTTTAAAAAAAAAAAAAAAAAAATCAAAAATGATATATTTTTTTAATATCAGGGTCACAGTGATCTTAAATACTTTATATCTTTAAAGCATTTAAAAAGCACAGGTTTCAAGGCTTCATTAGTTTATTTTATTATTTTTATAAGCTGCGTCTCACGACTTATGTCTGAATTTCTTCGATTTGGGTCCTTCTGAGCTGCTTGGTTTCTTTTTGTTTTTGTTCTTGTTTTTCACGTTGTGCGTTTCATAGTATCGGACTCCCACTTTCTTTGAACGCTGGGCTCTTTCTAATCTTCTCTTCTGCAAATTGAAGCACATGAAAGATGTTAGCACCAATCAGTAACGAAAACCCAAATGAATTTACAAAAGAAAATGACAAATGACAGATGAATGGTGGTGGTGACTATTGTGAATAACAGACACAAACTTCTAATATGAATATAACAACCCACCCATATAACATTAACAAGCATTTAAAAACAGCACTTGCCTCCTTTGAAGTCAGTTTGACCTGAGGTTCTTCAACATCATCCTGTGCCTTTCTCTTTTTTCCTGCATTTGCAATAACTAAAAAGAAAAAAAAAAGTGTATGATTTACCAAGTGGAAGGGCCTTGTAGCGCACATGTGCAAGTTACGGGAAAAAAATACTGCAGCACTTTATATAAATTACTGCTTTTAGATTTAAACAAAAGGGGACCGACACATACTGTAGAAACACACACACAAGGCAAAAACAAATATCAAGTAACAGCTAGATTGGTTGAAAAGGATGTTATTTATTTTACATTACCTTTAGGTTCTGAATCAACTGGAGACTCCCGTTTCTGTTCTGTTTTTGCAATGACCTTTTCAGAGAGTCCTTTGGGTATTCTAAAGTATGAAGAACACATAAAAATAACTAATATTCAAACACATATTGACATTTTACCCAACAGCAACGAGTCACACCAATGGTTTATGTATTATAAAATTAAGATTTGTATTGCCCAATCAATATTGTAAACAGTAATAATTTACACTAGATTAAGGTAAATGTAAATATATAAAAAATAAATACCTTATGGCTGAAAATCTCTTGGACTTGGCTTGATCCAAAAACTTTTTATATTTGTTGATCTTTTCATCCAACTCCCGAATCACCTCTTTGGAGCTCCTCTCTTTGCCCTTTGCTTTGGGTGTCGTCTGAGCAGATTGGTCGCCTTCGGGTTTGTCTCCTTCCTGAACCTCCTTGTTTTCAGGACTCTCATCTTCCTCTTCCTCCTCATCCTCCTCTTCTCCCGAGCCCTCCTCTTCTGACATATCTGACATTTCCACAGGCACCAGGTCCTGCTCCGTGAATTCCGGGACTACGTTAATTTTACCAAAGTTCTGCCGTACGTGCGTCATCATGATCTGCTGGATTTGTGTGTCTTGCTTTGCTTCGGTATCAGCTTCTGTCGTTTCTGGTTCCTTTTCTGGGTTGCTGACCTCTTGGGTAGTCTTGGCTGCTTCGATACTCGCTTGAGGCTGAAATTATGTGATAAAATCATACGTTATAAATTCTAAACAGATGCATGCAGAATTATTTGTACGAAAAGTTGATATTGCATTCTATCCAAAGGGAATCAGACTACATGTACAAAGATTAAAAAAAAAAAGTAGCCATTCCAGGTTTAACTATGGGTTTAAATTAGCCTTATATATATATATATATATATATATATATATATATATATATATATATATATATATATATATATATATTTTTTTTTTTTTTTTTACCAATACACAGTGGTTAAATAAACTGGTAAAACCAAGAGGATAAAACAGTTAAACTCAGACTCAAAACATACAACTTCTAGCCACTAGGTGGCACAAATCACATTTGGAAAAAAGAATATCAACGTCATTGTTGCTGCAAGGCTCAAGACAGATTTGAATGGATCCCTCACCTCTGAACCTGGCTCTGCATTTGGGGGCTTCACAAAAAAGGGGATCCTACCCCTCTGCCAGTCATTCAAAACCATTTTTGATACAGTCTGCAAGTCAGGTTCTCCACCCTGTGTTTAAATGACAAAACAAATTATTGACATTAAACCTTTTAAAACAGGAATCCTCTGAATAGCTGGATTCCCATTACTGTCTCCAGAAATGATAAACTGTATATGTTCAGGTTTAACAAGATGATGCAACATAATCTCTCCACAGGTGCAAAAAAAAAGAAAAAAGGGGGAAATTTAAATGTACATGCCTGGCAGAAAAGACTCGTTAGCCAGTGGAAACCCCTTTATATCTTTTGAATAAATTGCATAAATAGGCAGTCAGACGGAAACAGGTACTGTAGACACTCAAACTATCATTTTGTAATGCATTATAATCTTGTGCCATCTCGCACTGTAGATTTATGTAACATTTTGCCAGTATGAGAGTACTACTTGATATGCAGCACTTGGGGCTTCACATACAAACCTCAATTTCCTTTTCAACAAAGGGGTTTATCTGATCACCCTATACCCTGTAGGAACAGCTGGATTTTTCATTTTTCTTTTTGTAGGATTTTACAGCAACAGGGAATCACACACAGCACTTGGGTAACACTTTAGTTTATGGATCTCCTATATGTGAGTAGAAACTAATCTACAAACATTAAATGATGCTATTAACAATTACAGAATACGATTAGAAATAATAACTTTTACATTTTTGCCATTGTTTTTTGTGCTATTATTTATAAATCAGTTATAAACCTGTTTTTTCAGGTCTGTTTGTCCGCTTGGCTTTTGCAATACAGTTATTATACACTTTTGCCATTGATTATAACGGATCCCTAAATGAAAGTGGGACCCTTCCTTCTAGGGGTAACCCCAAGATACCCACTAATAAGCCACGGTGATTCCCCAGTGCAGTGAAACGCTCCAAGAAAACCCAGCTGTGGCTTAGCCTGGCAAGGGATAGGCTGATCAAATCAACCTCTAAATGAAAGCAGACAGTGCCGCTTCTGGATTCAATTATTATTCTGGACACCACGGCAAGCTTTGTTGTTTTCATTTGTGGGAATTTTCTTTGCGTAAATGAATGAACGCAACATTCCAGCTCATTGAATTTCCTGCTAAAAAGGTCAACTCATTTAGGGGAAAAATGATTTAGCCTACAGTATGAAAACGTACCTGTTCTTCAGAAGCAATGCCCATAGCTCAATCTCACTACTGCACGCACCCTCAAATATCATGGTTGAACTGTTAAAGACTAACCATATACATGCACACACACACACACACACATACATAACAACTTGTCTACAAACACTTAATATTTCATTATATGATGTGTGTACATATATAAGCTGATAATCATAAGTGAATTGCATTAAAAAATGTATTTAAATGAAAATGTAAATCTTGTCAATTTCAATGAAATGGTCACCCAAAGCAAAGGGATTTCATTCTGAAGCCCTAGTCAGTTAAGTCTGAAATGTGTATAACACGGTGTTAGAACACTGGCCTAAGTTTAACAGTGTCTTTGGAAGGTGTTCTCTGAGTTAGCTAGCATGTTACCTAATTAACCTTTTGGCACCAATTATTGTTAACAGGTGAGGATCCATGATTACTATAAATACAGGTAGCATAGGCACAAGTCTGTCATTCCTCAATGTAAGGGAGCAGAAAATGGCAAAATACGCTCAGTTAAGCAAAGAAAAAAGACAGTCTGTAATTACTTTAAGAAATGACGGTCAATCTTTAAGACAAAATCGCAAGAACTTTGCAAGTTTCTGTAACTGCTGTGGCCAAGACCATCAAACAATTTGAAGAAACTGGCATTTATGAGGACCGAACAAGGTCAGGCAGGCCAAGGGTGACCTCAGAATCAGAGAACAAGTTCATTTGAGTCACAAGTCTGCGAAACTGGCGATTAACTGTCCCTGAAATACAAGCTCATTTAAATGCTACTAGAAGTACAGATGTTTCAACATCAACTGTTCAGAGGAGATTGCGTGAAGCTGGCCTAATCGGAAGAATTGTTGCAAAGAAACCACTAAGAGTGCAGAATAAGAGGAAGAGACTTGCCTGGGCCAAAAAACACAGAAACTGGACGTTTGAGGAGTGGAAGTCGGTCTTATGGACCGATGAGTCAAATTTTAAATATTTGGGTCCAACCGCCAAGTATTCGTAAGACGCAGAGAGGGTGAGCGCATGAGTTCTGCATGTGTGGTTCCCACTGTCAAGCATGGAGGAGGCAGTGTCATGGTCTGGGGTTGATTTGCTGGTGACAGAGTTGGTGATCTTTACCAAGTCCATGGCAAGCTCAACCAGCATGGCTATCATAGCATACTTCAGAGGCATGCCATTCCATCAGGATTACGGCTAGTTGGGCAGTCCTTCATTCTTCAGCAAGATAATCACCCGAAACACACCTCAAAGTTGTGCAAGAACTATCTGGCGAAGGAGGAAAGTGAAGGACAACTCAATCTAATGACATGGCCTGCCCAGTCTCCAGACCTCAATCCCAAAGAACTTGTATGGGACGAACTGGACAGAAGAGTCAAAGCAAAGTTACCCACAAGTGCCCTACATCTCTGGGAATTGCTTCAGAACAGCTGGGAAGACATGTCGGGTGATTTTCTGCTGAAACTTGTTAACTGCATGCCTTGTGTTTGTGAGGCTGTTATTAAGGTAAAGGGTGGCTATTTTGAGGAATCCAAGATTTAGAGACAATTTTCAATTTTGCTGAACATTGCTTTGATACTCCTTATGTTTTGTTTTGTATATTGTAACATGTGTTTCCATTTTCAAGTATTTACAGAAACATATATGACGTAAAACATTGTCAATTATAAAAAAAAAACCTGGTTTCCAGCAAGTGTACTCAAACTTTTGAGTGGTACTCATATATATATATATATATATATATATATATATATATATATATATATATATATATATATATATATATATATAAAAATAAACCCTCCAAACCCCTCTTCAGCAGTGGGTGGGAAAGCACTAACCTTTAAGAGTTTTCCCATCCTAAATGCCAGCTTTTCCAAGAAGTTCTCAGGCGACTCCCAGGAATCAACATGGTACGTTTTCTGAATGTATTCTGGTTTTGCTCTTTCCAGCACTGCAGCAATGTGGTCTTCTGGGCTCTTGATTTTCTCAACCTGAACCTAAAAATATGCAAAATCAAAAGTTAACTCAACTCACGAAACCCCCCCTCATTACCAGTAAATACCATTCCGCAATTAAGGACTGCAGTTCCACTCACATAAAAGTAAATCATAAACCACCACTATGGCAAGCATTCTCCAAATATTCAGAACACCATAACATGCAAGTGAGAATCATTAAAAGTCTACAGTATGTTTAACATCACAATGATAGCCTGTCCATCCAATTCCGTTTCTATCCACATCTGCAACAAATGTATACTTACCACTCCTTTTAACACTATATCGCTTTCAGTGTCACCAGATGGGTAGACAACCCCAGGACAATCAATCAAGTAAATACGACGCATCAAGGTGATGTACTGCCAGACCTAAACAATCAAAGCAGAACAACTTTTACAATCTATTTTTAAATGAAAACAGTTGTTTGCTTTAGCATACGAAACCTACACAGTGAATGGTAATAAATACAATTAACTTATCAGTTATAAATAAATACCTGCGTTAATAAACAACAAAATAAAATAAACAACCTTGATCAAATCAAAACTGGAATCAGATAAACTGAACTCAACCCCCACTCCCCTGGCAGATTTTATTTATTTATTAATAATCATTACCTATCTTTAGCAATCCAGGATAAAAAAAAAAAGGATAGATCAACTACATTTTTCTCCATTGGACATCTTGGCTTTGAAACGCTTGCTGCCTTACACAACTTTGGAATTGATTATTTTTTCCAACAGCAGAGCCCCACTTTTTCTAAGCAGTCACGTCAATGGTTCAAGAAGTTGGTCTGCGAGACGGATCAAGCAGCACTCCCTACCTTTGTTTCTCCTGCGATGGGAGCCACATTGCAGACCTTCTTTGAACGCAGCGTGTTTATCACAGAGCTCTTGCCAACGTTTGGATAACCGATGAAACCAACACTGATCTGTTTCTTGTCAGTATGCAACTGTAAAACATTACACACAGGTTTAGATAAAAAAGGCAATGCTTTCATTAAGATAAACTTGTGATGGTTTTAAATAAATACCCACAGCCTAAGACTTTGCAGTAATACTGTCTTACTGATAAAATTTGAAATAATTTGGCCGTATTATTATAAACTCTTTTCTGTTTACAGCATGTAGGTGTTTTCTACATAAACTATTTCCACTTGGAAGAAATCAATCTTTTTCAGTAAAACATGAAGATGGTTTACAACCACATTTTACTTCCAGATACATTTTGTATTCATTTAATAGCAGAACCAATTCAACTGATGTGTTTTCCTTGACAGCGAGATAACAAAACTATATCTTTCTTACTGGTACTATTGTAAAAAACAGTAATTTGTTCCCAGAAATCCAGAACATTTCATTGCACATATACATTATTATGAAACTAAATCTGTGATATCAGGTTTAAAAGGGTTTAGGATAGTGGCACTTAGATCCACCACTGTTTAGATCATTAAAAAAGCCCCCATGGCTTTATGTCAAAAACAACAGTGTAATAAAAAGCTAACTGCATAACCGAAAATAATGTTGAACTTGTTAACTACAGAAGGTATTTATATAAACATACATTAATATATGTCACAACACTATATATATATATATATATTAGAGCCCGGTAGTGTTAAAAATGGTGCTAAACACCACAAAAATTAACCCATTACCTTTCCAAACTGCCTTAAGAGTTGAATCAGGGCACCTTTTCCAAAGGAGTTTGTGAGGCTGGCATGAAAGGCAAGTGTGGGATATTCCTTTGATAAGATCGCAACCCAGCGTTTCTGTAAAGAAAACAGAATAGAGCTTGTTCCTCAAAATGTTCAACACAATACTGCCCGCACTTGGCACACATCGGAAAGTCACAAAGGGCTAAATAATATATTTTTTTTACCCCAGAACCCTGTCCGCGTTCTCCAGTCCGCATATCCCATTGGCCCAGCCAGTAAAGGTACTACCATGTGGTGTGGAGGGTTGCCGAACTTGGCTGGGGGCCCGCAGAGAGCTCTGCATTGGCCCCTGTGTTCCTGTGGGTTTGGGAGCTAAATCGGCTACGGGAATAGTGACCCCTACTGGTCAAGCACCTTACGAGTTCGGAAAAAAACCTCCAAGGCTGTTCTGCTCGTTTCGAGAGGCGGAAAGAGGCAACTTGTTTAACAGCAGGAATGAAGGTCGGCTGTTGGTGTTCAGCCTATCTGATCAGCATATGAATTTGGCATTTCATACTGGGAACTGTAACAGGGCAGAGAGGGGGTTAAAATCCTCCCTGCCAAACACACGTTAAAATGTGAGTTACTGTTCACTTGTTACTATTGTGTTAATTGTTTTGGCAGTTGGCCCTGCCCATTGTAAATTTGTGCCACCTGCTTATATCTATTTCTGTGGGGAATATAAACCCCACAGCCAAATCATTCGGAACTCCTGAGGAGAACGGAAGGTGTGTGCCCTGTTTCCGAGCAGTCACATGCATGAGTACTGTGTGTTTATGTCTACCGGTAAACAGCTAAGCTGTCCGGTGTGTTTGTTAGGGTGAGCAACTGTTTAGTCAGTGTTCCGAAGGAGCTAGGTGTTTTGTTTTTGTTTACTTTTGTATTATTAAAAGTGCGCATCAGCACTAAACGCCCAAGTTTTGTGTGCTGGGTCTCATTTAAAAGGGCAAACAAACAGTAGTGAGAGCAGAATTCTCACAGTAGATAAACAGGGATTAAGCGACAAAGTTTGGTTTCTGTGTTGCTACCAGCATGCATTTCATTAGGATAACAAAATTCAGATTACAGGTCAAATCGGATTACCAGGGTCTGAATTAGCAAGGTACAGTACTTTAATACCTGTAACAAAGTTTGTTTTTTAGAAATAAGGGTTATAGTGAGGCCTGCCTCTGGCAGGAGCAACAAAAGCTTTCCTTTTTATCTCTGTGAACGAACGCAAAGCATTGTGAAACCAGATTCAAACCCTTTGTATCTCTATGAATGCAAAGTCTTGTGAAACCAGATTCAAACCCAGGACTCCATTTTAAAACTATATCTTTAATCAAAAAAAAAAAAAAAAAAAAAAAAAAAAAAAAAAAAAAAAAACTGGCAAAAGAATTAAACGTTGTTAAATTAGATTAGTCTCATTCCAGTGCTCTGTAAAACCATATTTAACAAGAATCCATATGAAATACAATAACACTATCAGATCTTTGTCCAGTGCTCATAGCTGGTAGGTACTAAAGTTGACATATATTAGGAATAAATGAATGATTACTTAATTATGTTTTTGCTCCCCCCCCGCCCCCCCACCCCCAAGATCCTCAGAGCTGGAAAACAGACCCCCAGCTGTACCCTAAAGAAGCTGTACGATGCCAAGACACTTACCGTGACCCAGGTGGGGATGAGATCACATTTATTAAGCACGAACATGAAATGTTTCCAGGGCTTCTCCTTCTTTAAATATGACTCAATGCTGCGAGAACGCGTTCCCATGGGGTCTCTGGCATCCAGAACTTGAATTATAACATCGGATGAATCTAATACCTTAAAAAAGAAGGGAGGACAAGAGAGCTGTAGGTAGGTACAGTACAGTAAGTACTATACACAAGAGACCACAATACTCTGCACAGCGTTTAGGAATGACAATTACCCACCGCATATAAAAGCATAACACAATTTTAAAAAAGCACAAGAAATGCATTAAAATTAAAAAAAAAAAAGACAAAAAGTGTTTAAAAACCTTATATAGTTCACCCCAGATCCTTTTTGATTGCCCCTTTTTGTAGATTTCCTCTTGGACTTCATCCCTGAATTCCAGAATTAAAAGGAAAAAAAAAAGACCTTAAATGCTATTTTCATGCAATACAAAACTTTTACTAGACACTTAAAAACAAATCAAAATCAATATCGTACCATGACCTTTAGGCTATTACAGAATTGGAATATGATTTAACCTCTTGATTCGAACAGACAATGCTTTCTAAGTTTACAGGGCTTTACAGTTATGTGGTCATCTCGAGCATCTAAAACACACAAGTGTCGTTATGAAAATCGGTCAGAAACGGTTTTGTAAAATGCAACAAAGCCCTGTAAACAGGATACCGTACCTTACTCCAGTGTCCTCCGTCACCAGATCCTTATCCTTGTCCTCGCTGTATTTCTCTACAGAAGCCTCAGCTTTCTCCACCAGGTCATGCACATCAGCTGCAGACAAGCTTGGCCTTTTCCTCTGGGCTTTAGGACCAAACGTTGTTTCAAAGGTCTCAGTGTCCAAAATGTGTACTTTTGAGTTCTGCGTTTAAACAGAACTGTGAGCAAAATTTCACACTGGAGAGAAGGGAGGCGTAATATGCTTCTCTTCTATTTTGTATAGATTATACTAAATATGGTGGTCAATTTCCTTTGCTATTACTTGAAATATTTATTTTAGTACACTCTGTGTTGCTTGCATAATGGGAAGAACTTCAAACATCTACGTATAACACCACAACACAAGTCTTCTGATATCAATGACTTCATTCGTGTCATACTCATGGGAAGAAATCATTATACCAATAGTGAAAAATGTCCTTCCGTTAATATGCAAGGACATTTTGCAAATGCAATGTAATCTTTAAATAAAAAATTAAAATAAATGAAAACAAAAGAGAAGTATTCAGTGAATCATAATACCATAATGCATTTTGTAAAATTGTCTTCAAATTGTATTTCTTACCGAGCCCTCCAAATCCAAATCACATGACCTTGTTTTTACAAATCAGGCTCGCTTGTATGCATGCTTAAAAACCAAACAATTTACAGATCCTGTCAAAAGCACAACGCTTCAATTTCTAAATGCAACTCAACTGCCAAGTGGTTCTGGGAACAGTTTGGCTTTTATGACCAAAAAAAAAAAAAAAAAAAAAATTGCTTTTTTCTTTTTTGTTCCAAATAACATTTTTCCCAAATTAAGTTATATTGTTTTATGAAATGCACATGCAACACATTCCTGTGGAAATATGTGGCAATTGTCAAATATAATAACTTTAGCCGAGAGAACAGAAACTCAATACCATCGCGGGATGTACTTGAGGGCATTGTTGAATCCAGATGAAAGAAAAGACCGTCGTGCCACCATTTATCATGCAGCGCTAGGGTTTAATCTCTTGTAAGTGTACATATTTCAAATAAGACTTTCCTACTTTATCATAACCAGTTGATACCTTTCTCTGTGGTATGGTTTTGCAACTACCATCCTTGTAAATGCTGTTTTATAGAAATTGCTTGTCAAACAAAAAAGAACACAGAGTCTTGCACCTATACCTAATCCAAACTACCCAAATAACTTGTGATTACCACACGCTGAAAACATGACTGTCAATGAAGTGAACTGCAATAGTGCCAATAGACTCTGGGCTGACTGACGTGCAAATTCTGGTGAAACTTTTTGTTGTGCTTTTCATAAAAATCAATTCCGACATTTTGAAATGGAACATCTGTTCCATACAAAAATTACAGATTTCTAGAATGGCCAGATTAGACTGTTCCCCCTACTCATCCTTATTTTACTACTACTGTATTTTTAGCACTTGTTACACCGCTTCAAAAGGTACATTGCACCCAAACATGGATAGGATTGCCATTGAGGGCAGTACTGGAAAAGGGCAACCAAGTAAACACTAGACCTAAAGACAGCACTGAAAGTTATGGAAATGTTTTTCATATTGTTGCACACTGGCAGAAAGTAGGAATCCATACAGGAATAACATAAAAACAACAGAAATGTGGTTCAGTTAAGGTTTAGCATACCAAAGATTATAAACATATGGAAAAGTTACATGAGATAGCCAAAGATGCAAAGAGAACAAACAGGTTCAAGAGAAAAATAACTGCCTTTTGCACCCTGTGACAGACAAAATGATTCTTGGCAATACGTCTCCCTCCCGACCTGTGAGGACGCAGTGTGAAGGAAACAGAGTGCCCTGGACTGCATGGTCTGACAATTAATACCCAGGGTTAGGTGGAAATCAGCCATCTAGAAAGGGTGCACAGCTGCGGTACATTAAGCCATCGCTCCAGAGGGAAAGCGATGTGGCAGCCGCGGATCGGAGGAGAAACGACTGCAGTCGCTAACCAAGGGGGCGTGACTGAAGGTACAAATAGGGGATGTGGCTAGGTGATCTGTTCCTTTGTTTGTGGTTAAGAGAAATGCTGAAGGACATAAATAACTCTGTGTTTAGTGTTTGTTTGTTTTGTTCTGAAGTGTCTAAGCAATTCACTGTTTGTTATTATTAGGCGGCTGAACACAATCCAGAGCTGTCGCTAAAGGCCAGCACTTACCCGGGAATCACTGCACTTTGTTTCACAAAGAACTGTAATTACACCACGAGCACTTTAGCACACACTGTGGACTTGTGCATGTGATTTTGTGTGGGTGTTTAAGGGGACTTATTTTAGGACCAACCCGTGGATTACAATAAAGCAATACACGCAGCTGTATTGCGTATCATAATTATTATGGACTGTGCGTGTGTTATCAGACAATTGGATTTAAAATAAAAATAACATTGCACCTGGATTATCAATGTCTGTCTATTCATTAATCACTGCTGCATTCCTGCACCTGCACACAGTTCACCACTGTGCCACACAACTTCCTTTTCGGCACATCAGGACTTAATACCCAGCACTGCAGACTGCATCTGTCATCAACTCATAATATAGCCAGACAAATCGAAGCTGACCACTCTCCCCCCGTGCATGCATCATGACTTAATCAAATAAAAAAAATGGTATTTACAGAGTATCGATCTTACATGAGATTTGATTCTGTCTTGCAAGAGAGACATTGGCAGCTTGCTCTTTTTCATCACTACTCTGTAGGGGTCCTTCTTCACTCGATCCATTTCATCTTGAAACTTCTGCAGAGATGACTGCTTGATGACCCTCGTGTTAGCTGTATCGTTGGAAAAACCACCAGGGTAAAAATGAACCACATTGTACAGCCTCTGTATTTGAAATCTACCCTTAACGACTGCTCCATAATCTTCGTAAATCTAAATAATGTAAAAGAAATACAACAGTTCTCCAATACATACACTAGCATCCCAACAGGACTAAGGGACCAGATGTTGTACAACATGCAGCATGAAACTATTGAGCTCATTAAACACACGCAACACATTTAAACTGCAATCAAACGTCAGTACATATATAAGCAAGTGCTCTATATTCATGTGGAAGCGGTCATAATGGGTCTTTAATTGTGACTTCAATACAACTGGGAATAGCTAAACACCTACCAAACCACTTAATATTTGGCTCTACTCTTGCTACAGTTCCAGGTGCCACTGTAGACTGGTATTGCAGAGTTTTAATGACTTTCCCCCGATTGTTTCTAAAAGGCAAAGAGAAAACAAGTGGTTATGATGTGTAATTTCCATTATGACAGACCGTGTGTCCCAGTAACGCTATGGCAAGGACAGTGGTGAAACTGTAGTCACATTGCTGCTTCTCTTATGGGGCTGTATAGACATGTCAGCATATTCTTGTTCTCCTAACACTGATTCTCTACAGCAGCCACACATCAGAAAATGGCTTGCTCACATGGAGACACCTGCCTCAACTTCAATCAGTCCTGATCACATAAACGAGCCACGTGGCAGTGAGACAGCTTTCTCAGATGGCGAGGAGGGAAGATGAGCAATGAAATAAATTGCTGAAACTGTTAAGTTGCCACCAATTAGCGAAAGCATAAGAGCGTATCACATCTGACAAGCAGCTTTGTTGTCTTTTGCATTAGATGCTTATGCATACAGATTAGATGCCAAAACATGTGTCTATCTTGAGAAATCAGGGATGAAAACTGTCTTAGAAATATTACATCAATTAAAATAGGAGGGAATAGCATTAGGGAATGCTATTGCTAATAATTAACAAATGGTAAAAGGCAGATAAGCAAGTATTTAATCACACTGAAGCAATTTTCCTGTTTCAGCGATACTCCCAAAAATGACAAATCAAAAGAATTTCTTAAAAGCTTCCATATTGTTTCTTTCCTGCATTCCTAGATAAGCCCAAAACGGTTTAAAATACTTAATTACTTCAATGTTTATTTAAACACTTGGAACATGTTCAAAGTTTAGATTCTTTTTTCTTTCTTTCTTTTTTTATTTATTTAATGAAGTTGCCAGTTTTACACAGCTTAACATGCTCTGTTACTGTGCTCAATCATTGCTTGCAAATGCATGAAGTTCAATCAGTGGGTACCTACCGGCGTTCTTTCTGCCTGTACATGTTCAGACGCTTGACGGTTGCCCGGTCCCTCATATGACTACCTCCAACACCCTTAGGTCGATCTTTTAGTACAAAAGGAAGACAATTACACACTGAACCTGTTGCAGAAGTGCCTTGTTTCCATATGAACAGGATCTCTACACCCTTATTGTTTTGCTTCTTGTTTTCAGGATTTCTAATCAGATTAAGGCAGCACTACAGGTCACAATAGGAAGGGTGGTATCCTGACAATATACCTCAGTTCGCCCCCCTTTATGAAAATGTGTGTGTGATATATGTTTCAAAGATAGGCACTTATATATATATATATATATATATATATATATATATATATATATATATATATATATATATATATATATATATATATATATTAGTGCCTATAGAAAGTCTACACCCCCTTTCAAAATGTTCACCTTTTGTTGCCTTATAGCCTGGAATTAAAATGCATTAAAATAGTTTTTTTTTTTTTTTTTTTTTTTTTTCATTTATCTACACATCCTACCCCACAACTTCCAAGCGAAAAAAATATTCTAGAAATTCGTAGAAAATTAATTAAAAATAAAAACTGAAATATCTTGGTTGGATAAGTGTCCACCCCCCTTGTAACAGCAATCTTAAATTAGCTCAGTTGTAACCAATCGCCTTCAAAATCACACACCAAGTTAAGTGGCCTCCACCTGAGTTAAATTGTAGTGATTCACATGATTTCAGGATAAATGCAGTGGTTCCTGTAAGTTCCCTCTGCTGGGTAGTGTGTTTCAAAGCAAAGACTCAAAGGCCTTGAATAGGCACAGATCAGGGTATAAAAAAAAATATCAAAGGCCTTGAATATGCCTGTGAGCACGGTCAAGACGTTTATTAAGAAATGGAAGGTGTATGGCACCACCTAGATCAGGCCGTCCCTTCAAACTGGATGAGCGAGCAAGAAGGAGACCGATCAGAGAGGCTACCAAGAGGCCAATGGCAACTTTGCAAGAGCTACAGGCTTTTATGGCCAAGTTTTGTGGTCTGACGAAACTAAAATTGAACTTTTTGGTCTAAATGCAAAGCGTTATGTTTGGAGCAAACCCAACACATCGCATCATCCAAAGAACACCATCCCTACTGTGAAGCATGGTGGTGGCAGCATCATGTTAGGGGGATGTTTCTCATCGGCAGGGGCTGTGGCACTTGTCAGGATAGAAGGGAAAATGAATGGAGCAAAGTACAGAGAAGTCCTTGAGGAAAACCTGATGCCCTCTGCAAGAAAGCTGAAACTGGGACAGAAGTTCACCTTTCAGCATGACAACAACCCAAAGCACAAAGCCAAAGCTACACTGGAATAGCTAAGGAAGAAAAAGGTAAATGTCCTTGAGTGGCCCAATCAGAGCCCCGACCTAAATCTGTGGCATGACTTGAAGATTGCTGTCCATCAACGCTCCTCAAGGAACTTGACAGAGCTTGAACAGTTTTGTAAATGGCAAATATTGCCAAATCTAGGTGTGCAAAGTTGGTAGAGACCTATCCCAACAGACTCACAGCTGTAATTGCTGACAAAGTTGCTTCCACCAAGTATTGACTCAGGGGAGTGGAGACTTATCCAATTATGATCTTTCAGTTTTGTATTTTTTATGTATAATTTTTTTCTCAATAAAAACGTTTTTTCCCTTAACAGTGTGGAGTATGGTGTGTAGATAAGTGGAAAAAAATCATCATTTAAATGCATGAAACGCTGAGACACTGACACAACAAAATGTGAAAAAAGCCCAGGGGGGTGTAGACTTTCTAAAGGCACTGTGTGTGTGTGTGTGTGTGTGTATATATATATATATATATATATATATATATATATATATATATATATATATATATATATATATAAACCTGATGAAGACACTGACGTGTCCAAACGCGTTGTCCTACACAATTTTTTATGTCAATGAATAAACTGATGGGATACCTGTCTTCACCTTTTTTGAAATATTCGTCACCATTTGGGTCTATATGAGAATGCGGCTACACCGTCTAGACATCAGAGACAATGCGTTTGAATGGTGTTTTCCTTTGTAGTAAGCACCTCGCCATAAACTTTTTTGTGCACGAATGACATATACATTTTTTTTTTTCAGATTAACTGCGCAAAGTTAAGCTTGGCATACGACAACTATTTGTATTTCATCTAACAGCAGCGCAAGCAATTACAATCTTTGACAGATCAAACATCTGCACGACTGGAATCACCCTATTTCAATGTGCGCGTCTGTTATTAGCTATGGTGTCACGTGGATCTTGCACAGACCTGTATTTTGTATTTGTAAACACGCACATACACTTGGGCCGTCAATACAGTGCCAGGCACGGCCGTTTCTGGGTATTTCAATTCTCACCTGGGTTACTGCTGGAAGTGGAGGGGTTAATGGAGCTTCTCCCCTTGTATTGTGGCTTCACCATTTTGGCGGCCGGTTCCAGACGAGCTTCTAGGTGGAAAAAATATCAAAATAAACGTTGTTTTGCAAACTTCCAGACGCTTACTCTTCTGACCATACGAGTACACGTGTTGAAGGCTTCACCGTTGACCCAGGAAGAAGCGTCATCAGACAAGGGACGAGTTACGGAGCAAGACAAGAAACGTCAGTTCAGCGCGACAGTCCCGGTTCAGAAATCAACTGTGTCAAAAAAAAAAACAAAAACAAACCGAGAACGTCTTTAGAGAAGATATAAACGAAAAAAAAACATTTACTAAAAAGTCGACGTTTTAACGTGAAGTTATTTCCCCACACAGAAATGACCCGTGCTTCTGTCGAATCAGAGAAATCTAATACAGCAGTTCTTGTAATGAGTAAACGCTGGGTGATTTTTTTCACAGGAGACGAGTCTGTGGAGATAGACTGTCTTGTAGTTGGTCGACTAGTTAAGATGGTTGGTTACCTAGTAACTACTACTAGTAAGGGCTGTTCTGCTGGACACCATCAGCTAGGTTCCGTTAGGAGTGCAGGAATCAGAATTCTGGCAGATGTTACTATATTGAAATTTTATAATGCAACATGTATCAGTCATAATAAAAGTACAATAAATTAAAATAAATATGTACAAATTAAAAACAACAAAAACAAACCCATAATCTTCCTTTAGCAATTATTGTTGGTACCACATTCTTGCACATTCTTAATAATTTCCCCAGGGGAGGGAACAAAAGACTACAGACAACTTGCCAACGTCTGTGGATCATTTGTAATGTTAGTATTCCGTAATTTGTTATTCTTTTCCTGTGTAGTATAATGTAAGCCCCAAGTGTTTTCCTGCTGTACTAAAATACATTTGCTTCTACTGTGCGTGTTTGTCTGCGCTCACAATTGGTATTAATAAATGTCTACCCAGTCAAATGAGGATATCTTTTTTTCTTTTTTTTTAGTTGTAAATGTTGTTAGTGCTAAACGTTTTCAGAATTATATTGAAACAAAGTTCATAAATGTCTAATTTCCAATAATGAATTAATTTCAGAGGAAAAAAAAAACAACATTTCAGTATTTATACAGTGACTGCTTGTTTTTTTCGGTTTTGACCGGTAGAGGGAGCCACTGTACCACAACACAATTGATCACATTGGAATAAAAAGTGAATTGAGTTTCACTGGGAGTTAAACTTACTGGTTATCATTATCAATCCACAGTGAGTGAAGCCTGGCAGCTGCGTCAGCATGTATGAAAGACGATTGGCATGATTTATTCAGTATCATAAACTGCTAAAACAGTAATAATGAGACCAGAGGGCTTTCTCTCTGTGATCCGGTAGTTCATGTTACAGTCAAAACAGCCCCCTCACAGTTCTGAATCAAGCTTGAGTGATTAAAATAATTTGCACAGTGATTAAAAATAGAACAGCATCACAAGATATTCTGTGTTGGGGGACTAGTTAATGTTGTTAGTGATTATAAAAGTGCAGCGTCTAGGTCGTCACTCAACAATTGTATAAGAAGAGATATTATCTTGGTTGATGTACAGGATTTTTATTATAACAATCTGCAGCAGGCCTTCCTCTCAGTGAGTGGGGGAACATGTTATATTTTGCTTATCGGCTTCAGGCAAAGTGCTTTTAAAAGACTCATGGAGGTAGTCTTGGGATCTTGGTGCTCATATGTGGTGTCGTCACCAGGCACCTTTCTTTGCACCAAGATGAATGATCTCCAAACAACAGGAGTTCTCAACAACAAGTACTCTCCATATATTTACAATAGAGTAACACATGCCGAGAACAATATTCCTACAATACCTGCAGCTTGATGGAGACATCCAAGTTTTGATGAGTCCGACTCTTCTTGGCTTCTGAGATTTGGCATGATCTATGGTGGCCTGATTTAAGGCACGTAACCCAATTTGTAGTAATGCAACACATAATATAAGCAGAAATGTTTTCTTTTTCATTTTCTAAAATTGGACTTGACAGCATTGGTATCGCACCGCAAATATTAAAAAAGTTCACAACCCAATCAATCTGCGGTTGACTTGGAGTCAGTTTTGAGCAAAACAATTTGCATCCCAAAAAGTAATAGACAACCCATTTCCAATTCTGTGGACCTGTTTTGCAGTAGAATACTAGTGTAGTAATAATAATAATAAGCGCTTGGTACTATTTCTTATGGGGTTTACTGGTTTGTTGGCATAGCCAGCCAGATTTAGATTTTGCTTAAGATTCTGTTACATGTCTAACCCAATCTTTTTTTCCCTTCTTCTTGTTTGCTGCACGATAATTCATGAACAAAATGATGGAACAGAATGAGTACTCAGATTTTGGATGTGATAGTGTCAGGGGAACATCCGGTCCCTCACACTGTGAAAGGATGGAGGATAGAAGTGTCCTGTTTGTTAATGGATTTAATGATAAATCCTGATGCTGAACATTACCAGCAACATTCCCAGTCTTTCTTCTTTAATGATTCCATTGTTTCAGTTACACAGATTCCAAAGGGTATGCCCAGTGGCTATTTTGTTACACACTTGAAGGAGGATTTCATACACAAGCTCGTAAATGTTGTGCTTGTTTTCCTTGGAAAGGGATGATCAAGTCTGTTGCAATCCAGAAAATATTAGGAGGTGTTTTCTTTTAAACTTTACTCTTTTACCCTTGTTTTGAATTGTCTAATTTGAATTTCATCCCAACCCATTGATAAACAGTAGCCATATCTTTTTCCATTAATCAATACAGACTTCAATTGGTGCCTTTGTGCCATGTTTTTACTTCTTGTTAGGTACTAGAAGTATATTAAAAATGTAATATATTTACATCCAATGTACATGTAATGTTCCATTTACACAAAAGCAAATTAACTTTATCTAATATGAAGTCTTTTGTAGTTAATTTGTGATTTGTGAAAACTATTAGTGAAAATCGTTTGAGACTGATAAACTGTAGTTGTGAATTCACTCAATTCTACCCTCTTTTCAAGTTGACGATGGTGTCGGTAAACATAAACATACAATTTGTACAAAATAACTTCGCATACAAGTCCTGCTTGCCAAACAATGGCAAACAATTTGTCCTTCTGCTTTTAATTGTGAGCATGCTGTTATTTAATCTCTGTTTAGTGTAACGTGTTCAAACAAAAAGACCAATTGGTAGAAGAAAGGAAATGGCAAGCACATCTAAATAACTATAAAAGCTTCAGGGTGCTGAAATCATTTTCAGTTGGCAGCTTAGTGAAGCATCTATCACCTTTGTCTCTGTGTTTCATTCCAGTTAATGCGTCTAGAATCTAGAAATATCTATTCACATGCCATATAGCATATTTCCTTATGATAGTTTACCTCTGCATATTTGCATAATACTTTCATAGTTTGTTTTACTGTTTTTTAAAATTAGAATTTGGGGGTTCCTTTCAGCCCTCTGACTGCGTATCAATATATAAACAGCCCCCCACTGCTTACGTTAGGCAGCATCCACCATATACGCCCATTGTACTACTCCTTGGTAACTTGTTAGCAAAACATCCTGGCTAATAAAAGACAATGAAAAGCACGCCATCAAACAGTGTAAGAGTTGCTCTTCAGTTTATTCTTGAATTGTAAATTTCTGTAAACTTGTACTGCCTCCATGTGCCCATTAGTAGTCTCAAATGTTCTCATTCTGGTAAAGGTTTGAAAGGAAAAAGGTAAAAATGTTAGTTTTACTTTATTGTTTGCTAGATTACTAGTAATCACAAACAACCCTAGATGGCATTATGGTGCTTGAAATAAATCACAGATTAAGTTTTAAACACTGTTGGCATAAATAAGATAGCCGATTGGCTTTTAGGTACAATATTTATTAGGAATGCTATGTTGTACCTTCTTGCCCGGAATCAGCTATGCTGTCGTGTTTAGGTCACTTTCGCAACACAAACACAGCTAGCAGCAGTGGCACCTCTTGAAATAATTGAAGTTTAGCAGAGGGAAGAAGCACTTCATGTGGCTGAGAACCGAGGACTCCAGTATTCTCTCATTGCCCCCTGGATTCAATAAGTTAAAATGTCTGCAAAGTAAATATGCATGCCTTTAAAAAAAACAATGATGGCAATATAAACCATGCTCAATCGTTCACTAATTAAAGCACATCTGTGCAAAGTCATATTTACAAGATGTCGAAAATGTCACTCGGTTTAATTTGCTGAGATAATTAGCCCAACTGGCAACCACTACTAAAGACCAATGGCTTGATTGATAAACAGTAGTCATATCTGATTTCATGCATTGTGCCTGCTTATCATCTTTACAGAATTTCTTCTTTGTTGCTCATTGATCTCTTTCCAGATGTATACAGCAAGAATAGTTGATGTGAAAGTATGTTGGACAAAGATCAGTGATTTCTAGCTTGCTTATACTCTTTTCAAAGATCACTTCATCATGATGATGGATGGCACAAGTCCTATTGACAGCACAGATCAGATATCAGTATTGGCTAAAAAAAGCAGGGGTTTTAAGAATAACAGAATCAAAATGTTCTGCCCAATTCAACAAGCTGTTTTATTTGCCAGTAACAAATCACTTAAAATGACATGCCACAATATGTGACAGGAATGGAGTTTGCTTATGAAGACCCCCTCTCAACCCTATTCTTTTCTGTGTGTTGCCTGACTGTAGGTGTGATACTGACGCCACTGCTATGTTGTATAATATAGCAGCAGGTGTAGTCAACAGTGCTGAAAGATCACTGTCACATTATTTCCTTTAAATCAGGACTTGCACAATTAACACAGCCTCCAATCATGCTCAGTTAGACAAATAAATAAAACTCATTATTGGAACAGAAACTTACTCAAAACACACATAATAAAAATGTATTTTCTTATAAAAGTTTACTATAGTGTATTTGCACAGTAATGTTGGGGTCAGTCAAGTTATTGCTAATTATACTTTGCTGTGTTTTATCATGCTTTACCAAAACGAGTAATATGTGGAGATCCTCATTACTGTCATAGGTGTTCAGATGGCAAATCCCATGGAGAATTATTACACTACTATCCCCTATGAACATGATTACATGAGAGGAGAGCTCATTCATTTAAAAAAGGAATGTACTGTCTTATTCTCTCCAAGTCACTTTAATTCAAAACTCTTCTCAACTTGGAAATAAGTTCCAGCTTTGAGGAATGGCATCTTTTTTCCATTTTCAAATGTTACCAACTCAAATTCTCCATGCTAGCAACTGTGGTAGGCCTCAGTGGTAGGAAATTAAAGTGAATGGGAAAACCACAGGTCCCATAAAGTTCCATTACTGATCATAAATAACGCAATTAGATCATTCAATTATTTGCTGTAATTCAGTTCTGCCTTAATACCCTACATGGAATACTCTGTCTATTAATACCAGATAAATACCACATGCAAAGATGCATAGGCTAGTACTATCAGGTACCAGCATTTTAAAATAGACAGCAGACAACATTACAAGGCTTCTTAACCAATATTATAGCACAGTAAAGTCACTCTGAAATATCTGTTTTTAATAATTGTAGCAGACATGTATTAGATTTCATTGCAGATCATTAGGTAAAGCTCAGCTTTGGATTAAAACCTCTTCTCCAACTGCACAGCCAAAGGGCATGGCTATAACAAAAAAAAAAAAAAAATTACAAAACAGATGCCTTCAGATAAAGTAAATTTAGTAAACTGTCTTACTCACTGCAAATAAAAAATAAACGGCATGAACACAAGTGGATGCATTGCACTGCACGCATGATGCAACACATTGACTTGTACTGTGTTTACTGCAGGGAGTCAACGTTTTAAAGGAAAGTAGAACTTGGACTCTCCCTGTAGAGTTTGGCCTGGAGTCCAGAAGTAGAATGATTGAAGAGAGCCTTTATTAAATAAAGTGGGTGTTTAGGTTGTATTCCAGTACCTGATATAAGTCACCAGTCTGAAGGGAACTGTAAAACAAAAAACAATAAATGGTGAAAGACTGAAAATAAGGATACGAGCAGATTTAAGATACAGTTGTACGCAATATGTATTTTTATACAGAAAAGTGCCTGGTAAGAAAAGACTAGAAGGGATTGCTGAGCTAAAAAAAAAAAAAAAACATAAGGAAAACAATACAGTTTAGTGGTTGTATCTTGAAAAAATTGATTCACTTGTTATGTTCTTGTCCTTGTCTTTTATTGGATCAGTTTAACTAAATATAATATAATGCAATATACTGGCAATATATTGAAAATATAGTGCAATATATTTTGTTTCTGTCCTTAACACTGTAAATCAATGCATCATCTTCCAGCTATGTTTGGGTCAAGTACTTTAACCCTCTGTGCATGACGTGGATTTCATTTTACAGCTTTTAACATTAGATACACTTCGATTTGAGCAGCACTACTTAAACAAGGTCATGAGATGCTGATGCAGATGGTTTTGTTTTTGTGATCTTCCTGTGTTTTATTTTTCTATTTTACATGTTGTACTACCACGGAGAGCTGAAAGGTCATGATACGACACGATTGCTCAATAATTAATTAATTTATTTATTTATTTATTTTAAATCTCAGTATTTGAGCAATCGAGTTAGGAACTGTTCAGAATTATTGCAACCATTATAAAAACAATAAAAAAGGCTTTTAAAACCCATCTGCTTGATCTGTGTAATGTACATAAAAATAAAAACACAGGATTTGCTTAAAAAAAAAAAAAAAAAAAAAAAGCAAATGCACATTTCCCCACAACTGTTATAAATAATAGTCAAATAAATAAAAGCTAATGAGATAACCATGTGCGATGTGATGTCATACTCATAACCTTTAAAAAAGCAATTCATCCTGATTGGTGCGGATTGGAAAATAGCGTCCTTTGTTTATATGTGTTTTTGATGTGAGCTGCCAAGCACTTGCTTCAATAAGCTGTGGGTTTCTCTATAGTTCCTCCAAAACAAACATGTTTTCTACAGAATAACCGTTTAGTGTCGTGTGTTTGGGTTTTTCCATGTTTGACATGTGGTACGCATACTTTTATATTTATTGAAATTATTTTGTACGTTGGCAAGGAAAACCTCTTTCCAGTATTCCAGTGTGCTGAATATCTTCTTATGAGTTGTCTGTGTGATTCTCCATTGAGAAGTGAGGCTGTACAGAGCACTGAAGCTCAGGCACTTAAGCATGTGCTTGTAGTTCCACACAGACTCATGCAAAACATACATGTTAAGATATTAAAAAGGCAAGTTACCACCTATTGAAAAGTTAAATTAACTCTAAGCAACACATATGTTTAGATATGTAATTTAATCTTTAATGTTTTATATACTGCTGAAAAGGTTAGGAAAAAGTCAGGGCCTAGCATTAGCTAAATTGGAAGATAGCTGCACTTTTTGTGTTCAGAAAATATAATTTTGTTCAAAAGAAACATTTATAAACACTGTAATAAATGTTGTTAATCTTCAATGGTGGCCAACTATTTTGGTCATCATACTCACGGAATTTAAAACTGAATACGTTTTCCCTTTGTTTTTAACTGTATAAGTAGCACACATCCTTTAATCAAACCAGACTGCCCTTTTAAGAGGCACCTTGTCTCCCATCTACTTCGGCTACTCAGTGCAGTAAATAAGTATCAACAAATGACCAACAAATCAATTCTCCTATGAATTGCAATGTAAACAAATATATCAGTGTTGATAACAATTGATCTGGCAAAAAAAAAAAAAAAAAAAAATCTAGGCTGGGACTAGAAAGAAGTCTAAAAAGCGATGAAACAGAACTGTGTTTTTCACATTTTATTTAATTAGGTGATAACTGTGCATTGAGTTTACAGTTGAGAGGATACAATACTTACAAGAGGGCCAGATGTAAGATATCAGCTATTATAAGACAAATGTTTGGTCTTTCCTTTTGTAATCATAATTAGATTTCTGTAGTTAATGAAGAACATTTTTACTTTCTATTCGCATGCACTTTAAGACAGCAGGGTACTTTAAGATATATTGATGCCATAACAATTGCCTGTCTTGATGAAGTCAGTAGAGTTTGGTATTCCAATTGCCTGCTGTGGAACACATCTCTTTCCAAGTGTTACAGATCAAATAAAATAACAATCATAACACACGAAGATCAGTTTGGTAACCATCTGTGCGGCAGCACTTCATATGAGATTCGGTGGCTTTCTCTTGGTGCAGAACAGAATGGAAGCTAGAACAATATTAGTGTTGGATTGAGTTCACATCTGAAGTGACTCTGAAGTGATTTCGATTACGACAGTGACAACAAGTTGAGATCGGCCAGCATGAGCCGGTCCTAAACATAATAAATCGTTTGGTCTTTTCCTTCTGCTGTGACACACCACAGAGCAGACTTTTAATATACTGGAGACCATATGAGGGTTGTGGAAGCTAGTGTAACCCACCCCCCAGGGCAGGAAATTAACCACATGCAGTGTGTGAACAATACAATGACTGGTGATGGTGATCATATTATCTCTAATTTGTCAAAATCAGCTTTTTTGCTGTTTGCAGCACATAAGCATTGGTTTTACTGTCTTGCGGGCTGACGGAAAGATATATATTTTTAGCTGGAATGTGTAAATGCTGAGAAGAAAACCCTCGACTCCAAAGTGCTTATAGCAAACACAATCTTCAGACTCAATAAATCTTCTTTTTCGGTATGGCTGCGGAAGACTGTAAACATGTCAAGTTAATTCTCCCCCATTAATGAATATCAGCGCCACCAGGTGGGGATGGTTTTTTAATTCTGTATGGATTTTTTTTTTTTTTATAAGAATTACAGGTATTAAAAACAAGTACTTTGACCCTTACACAAGTCTGCCGTAGCAAAAGGAGTAGCAAAGTGTGTAGTGAAAGGATGGCAAAGCTTAGATAAGCGACCCAGAGATGTAGCTTATTAAAGCATGGCAAACTATAATAAAATATAGGGAATGCATGATATTGAGATGGGAAAAGCAACGGAACTTTACCTTGACGCAGTTTTATGGGGGGACTGGGGGGACTAACAATGCTGCTATCACCAATAAGCGATAAGAAAATGGAAAATATTGGTTAGCACACCAAAGAAAGAGGTAGTTGTTTTTATGCATATCTCTAGCCTTTGGCTGGACCCCACATTGGCTGCCACTGATTCACACACTTACAAAACTATATTCCTAATCAGAGAGTTGAAATAACAGAGTTCAACTGGCATCCCCTTTTGCTTTATCTGCAATACTTTATTCTGAGATAATGGTACAGGGCAGTTCTTTGTGCTTGTTGAGAGAGTGATAGCGACGCATTGGTACATCTGGGTGATAAAACACCCTGTACATTTTTCCTCTAACGTATCAACTGTTTAAGCTTCAAAAGAGAACACTGTTTATTGTCAACTCTAAGGCTCACTGAATACAGGCCACTGTCTCCATGCTGGGACCTGAAAGGTGGATTATCACCAGAGCACTGAGGTTAATACCAACATGTGCATTGGAATCTGACTACCAACAAAACCTACAGCCTAGGGATTCAAGTTACCCAAAGAAACCCAAAACTACTCAAAGTCCCCTTAATTAACCCTGATTGACACTTGACAGCGTTCAGCTATGGTCAAAAGTTTTGCATCACCTAGAATTGTAGGACTGAGACATAATAATAATAATAATAATAATAATAATAATAATAATAATAATAATAATAATAATAATAAAAACCTATACAAACATAATCTAGATATTTTATTTAACATCATAATAAAAAATAAAACAAAATTAAATTAAATTAAATAAATACAAAATTATATCACCTAAGTCAACTGGAGTCATAATAGTAACACAGTATTTTATGTTAGATTTCAAAATGTCACTTCCAAGTATGTGAAAAACTACAAAGCGATGTGTACTCAATATGTTAATGTAACATTATTCAGCAGGTTTCATTTGATTTTATGAAGCAACATTTTTTTCCGTGGCTTGTACATCTAGGGATTTTGTGCATGTAGGGTTTTAAAATGAATGAGTTTAGTTATAGTTATGTACAAATGACAGGTGTAAATAACTGGACATAACTAAATAACTAGTAAATAACTAGACCTTTGTCACAAAGCTTTAAATTATTTAAAGAATGTTTTTCAATGTCTGTCTTGATGAAATCAGTAGAGTTTGATATTCCAAGTTTGTAATTTAAAAGGGTAGTCATCCCTTACATAGCTATAAAAACAGGATTTGTTTTCTTCCAGTTCCACAAGGCTTTACACATGCAAACCAGAGCCCTGAAATCTGCTTACACCTCCTATACATGTGAAATATTGTTGTGACAGGGAGGCACCTGCAAAGCATGGTAACAATGTTCCTGCAGCAGTCTTCCTGTGAAGAATTGCTTTGTTGTGGAGTGATGATGAAGTAGTGTTGATGTTTCCCAGTCTTGAGTTAAAGTTGGTTGCACTTTACAACAATTCCCAGGTGTTTAATGGGGCATAAAACCCCCATACTAGGGTCTGTGTTCCATTATTTAAACCTTGGTAGGATTGAGATCCATCACTATTTAGATCAATTGAATAGGCTAATGATGGAATGGCTACTGAATTGGGAATACTTTTATTAAGGGTCCTTTTTCTCCTCCGTTTACAGTAAACTGCATAATTTTATTAAAAGTCTTCAAAAACGTTTACACAATTTATACAACCATTTTACAACAATTCAGAATGGTAGATATTGTAACTTTAAATTGGTATAAATCCAATTCCTCCCTACCCCGGAATTCCAAACCCAGAATTCCAGATCCTTTGTGGAGGACAAACCTTAGATGCTGGTTGGAATGAAAGTTTCCGATGGGACCAATTTAAAGACCAATAGGAGATTATAGAGATGAATATCAAGGAGCCAAAAATATTTTAGAATTTGAATTAAAAAAATAGCATTGATGGAAGTATTATCCTAACAAGTGTTTTTGAAGGCTCTGCTGCTGCACCTTAAAGATAATGCAGTTTGCATACATTTTTACAGCTTATTTGTGATGGACTTTATTGGAGAATGTATTGTAATTTACAAAAGGGTTGCACAAACTAAGCAGCAGGAACAAGGCCTGGGCCTGTTATCGTTGAGAGTTGTTTATACTGTGCTGGTGTGATTAATTCTTGTCTTTTTGGCTTCAGCCAATGGGCATATGCATGGAAAATGTGCTAATGATTCCCGGACACAAAGTAGCCAGTTTGCTGCCCATTTTGCTGCTATTTAAGCACACATTTACACAATGTATTTGGTTTGTTCTGCCTCCAAACAGATGGAAAAAAGTGGCATATTTTGAAATGGTACATTTAACACAAATGCCTAATGTGTTACATTTGCCCCAGACATTTCCATAATCCTTTATAGTGTTTAAGTTATGCATGATAGACTGTAGCTGTTTTTATTTTTATTTTCATGATTAAATGAATATATCTGAGTTTGAATCCAGGTACTGACTATGCTGAACACTTCTTAACTTCAGACAGGTGTTTGTGGCAGTAAGTCTGCAGGCTTGTGTTTATGAAGCAGATCTTGGGAGAGAGTTCTGCTACCCCCTCAGAGACAGACACTGTGGAAGCTAACGCACTGTGGCCTGGGGAAAGAAGGGTAGAACATAATCCTTTGTCTGTATGAAAGCAACAGACACTGGGAGGGCAGCAGACAGTGAGGCGGAGAGGGAGTGACTGTGAACCAAGAGCTTTACAAGAACTGAGGAATATATATATATATATATATATATATATATATATATATATATATATATATATATATATATATATATATATATATAGGTAGGGGTCTCTCAATTGAAATTGCCACCCAGTGAATTTTGGCAGAACATTCCTTCCAAGCAAGCTCTTCAATCCAACTTCTTGATGAATGCAGCTCGTCAAGAAGTTCGGCTGCTCCCATATTGCACACGCCATAAAGCTTTCACGTCCAGCAGCAGATGTATTATTTAAGCTCTGATGTTGATGTAAAGGGGGCAACCCACTTTCAGCGCTTTATTTGTCTGGAGTAATAATCTGTGACAATTTAAACAGAAACACCAGGTCTTTTTTTAAGTAATCCTGTAAATGCCATACATCAGTGACACTGTAAAACCTGACAAGCTCATGTGGAGATTTAAAGAGACAAAATTCTATCTATTAAAAATGAATTTATTGCCAAATGATACAGCTTGGCCATTAATCTTTGTCTAAGTAATGTTTCACAGGTGTTGCACTCTTTGAATCGTCCACTTATGTGGGCCCTTATTTAGTCATTAAAAATGGCTTGGAACTAAATAAATATCCTTCAAAAAGTATTGTAACAATACTGTATATATACAGAGAGCGAGAGGGTACACCGGAATGAATGAGTGAATCACACTGTTCTCCAAAACTCATACAGCGCTTGATATAAGGACAGTAATTCTTTGAATTCAGTTGTCTATTTTCCTTGCATTGAACCTTGTATATAAACAGAATAGTCCATGAACGACAACTGCTGTGGTTATTTTACTCATGAGGACGGCCATAAACATGTTCCTGCTGTATCCTCTACTGTATTTATCCCACAGTACTTAAATCCAAGCCACAACTTTAGGGGCAAAAAATAAGAACATGATACACTGTGGTCTCAATATAGGTTGGACTGTATTGAAAACAAGCACAGAAACTGTGTAAATCAAATGATCTTTCAAGAGCTAACAAGCATCATTTATTTTTACATTTATAATCTTTATTTTTATATAGCACCTTTTATAGTGGACCACCATCACAAATTGCTTTACAAGATACGAGACTAGGGTGTATGAACTATGCATCAGCTGCAGAGTCACTTACAACAAAGTCTCACCCGAAAGACGGAGCACAGGTAGAGAATGAGAAGCTAGCAGAAACCGCACTCCGTCACCACAGATTCCATATTGTCTGCTCTTCAGAGTTTTGTTTCGGATCAAGAAGCTCTCGTTGATTCGTTTTGACAAAGGAAGTGTTCCTGAGACTAAAGAACGAATGCATCACTTTTTCCCTTCCATTTGGGCATTCTTAATAATTTTTCAAGAGGGAAATTACTTGATTTGATAAGAGGTCTAGTAAAAGTAAACTCATCGTTATGGTTTTAGTTTTCTCAGCAATGCTGAGCTTGTTGGTGATGGCTGCTTTTAAGATGACAATGCACCTATCCACCCTTTCAGAATTGTGCTCGAATGGTTTGAAAAGCATGACACCAAGTTCAGACCTCTACAATGGGCACCACAATTGAGCTTTGGGATAAACTTGAGTTCACCACTTAAAAGTGTTAATGGACTGTGTACAACATTTCATTGGTGATTTATGGAAAGTAGACAATTTAACAACGTTGTAAAAAAAAACAACTCACAAGCCAGAAAACACCACAATATCTTCACACGCGACTGGAAAAAAAAAAAAAAAATCCTGCTATGCAAAATTCTCAGTCTTCTACAGGGAGGGTTGGTTCGGCTCCAAGGACTGTTTCTCCTTATCACACTACTGTAGACCTCACTCGCCAGACACCCATTAACCTCAAAAGTGGCTTGGCCTATATCTTTGGGAGGCTGGTAACTTGCTGACGCCCACTCTTGAGCTTGTGGGTGTAAAGAAGCAGTTTGCATGGGCGTAGGATTGGAGGATGTCCACTGACCTTCAATTTTTCTGAGCAATTACTGAGGATTACTGCAGTGGGAAGTATAATTGGACATTCTAAAAAGGAGAGACAATAGGGCGTTAGATATGACGGGATCAGTGAATTGTACCAGTGTTAAAGCTACAGTTAGTTTTCTGTTCTTTTATACAAACTATATAAAAGCCTATGTAATTTTTTCATTTCTGGAGCCATCAGACTTTTCACTGATGGAGACATTCTGCTCTTCTCTTAACCAGCTGGTTAAATAATAAGATTTATAAGTTTGTTATTCTTTCTCTCCCCTTCTTTGTCCAGCCACTATAGTAAGCAAGAATGGCTACAGAACATAAATAAGAAAACGTGCCTGTGAAGGCTTACCAGAGACAGCTTCATTTCAGCTACAGTGGTTTACCTCACCATACTGAATACACTAGAATAGTAATAACAATAAAATAAAGGTGTATTCCCTTTATTTCCACAGTTAATAATACCACCAATGACCATTTGTGCTAAGTAATGTCCTTGGCTAGTTTCGTCACAATTGTATAAGCAATTCTAGATTCAAAATTCAAGTTACTTTTTGGTTACTTTTTACTCCTTTAGCATTTCTCTTAACCATAACAAAAGGAACAGATCACCTAACCACGCCCTTATTTGTACCTTCAGTCACGCCCCCTTGGTTATTGAGTGTAGTCGTTTCTTCTCCAATCCGTGGCTGCCACATTGCTTTCCCTCTGGAGCGATGACTTAATGTACCGCAGCTGTGTCCTCTTTCTAGATGCTGCCTTCCACCTAACCCTGGGAATGAATTGTCAGGCCATCCAGTCCAAGGCACTCTGTTCCTTTTACACTGCGTCCTCACAGGTTGGGAGGGAGATTTCTCACCAAGAACAATTATGTAATTTCTTTACGTTATAAAGAAATTAGAGTAACTTGCTATCAAAGCACACAACGCTCAGCTCCTGGAGCACTGTCTGAGTGGATACGTGTCTGGTATTGGATGTTTCCGTGCTTTGGGACACTGCTGCACATATTTTGCTTAATAAAAATACATTGGAGGCTCAATCACTGTTGCTGCTGAATAATGAATCATATGACAAATCATATCACCTTATACATCTGCATTCATTGCAGGGGATTGTCGTTGGTTAGTCAGTGTATAGAATCGCATGCTACTGTGGAAAAAACAGGCTTGCTTGCTAATGGCACAACCTCGTGGTGTGCAGAGTGAGTCATACAGTCTGAGGGAGCGCAAACTGATCAACTTTAACACATATTAAAATCAACATTTGCACTGTAATAGAATCCATCAGTCTCGTTGCCTAATCTGGCGGTTCCCACAACGGAACAGGCAGTGCATTCCACTACGAAGCTGTTGTGCAACTCATGCATGTGTCCCTGTGGTCTAGGGCAGGCTATCCTCATTTGTCAGGATACAATAGCATCACAGTAATGACTTCTTCTAAAAGACTGCAATTAGTTAACTTTTGTGGTGGGGAGTGGGGAAATAAATGCTGTAGTCAAAGACTGTTCCAGAATGTTTCTGTTGTGAATCTTGTTTTCTTAAGAGAGCTGCTCTTTAAGCAGAAGGGATAACAAATACAATAATTTCCTAAACCCTCTAAAGATGTTATTCTGGTTAAAATCACAAGGAATGAAAGCTGGAAGTCCCAGAGATGATACTGCAGACCTACTTTACACGCAAAGGATTGTGGGCCAACGTAACCCGAGCATGTCATCTTTCTCAAATATCTGCTGAAAAAAAAACTTCCCTTTTAAATTGGAGTTTTTGTCTTTGGTTGCCTTTTTTTCATCCCAGTCTCATCGCAGCCAATATGCAGGGAATTATAGTTAATTTCCTCGACGAAACTCAATGTTATAGTCCAAATGCCGAAGGAAATGACTCTGATTAAGAAAAGCCACGTGCAACATACTTACAACTAAACCGAATAACAAAAAAGGCCAAGATTCGTGCATCCTTAAGAATCTTTAACATTAGATGCCACAGATTGCATTTCAAAAAATATGGTATGCCAGCCAGTCTCCTGGCATTGAGTGTCATCTTCCCCCAAGCAAGCAGGATTGTACGTTTGCCATAGTAAATAAGGCAATGAAAAGTGGTCTTCACAGAATCAACAAGAGACTATGCCTCAAATAATCTCTTTGCATGCCACCGTGATAGTGGTCTTATCCCCCAGTGGTCACTCTGGGATATTAGTCAGCAGACGAAAACTTAGTCAAGAGGAAACAGAAGGCTATATAATGTCAGATGATCCTTCAAATGCTTCACTGAACAATGTGGTTTTCTTTGTTTTTGTTTTTTTTTTCCACAGGGCTAAATGAAATTGATGATGATTTTGAGCTTGTAGCAAAGCATTATAAACAATCAGTCCTGACACGATTCTGGGGTCGAGCAAGACTGGCCGCGTCCCGTGTTAAGTTGAAACAATCAGTTGACTCTGAACCATACATTTTGTGTTAGATTTTACACAGATTAGATTGAACTGTATTCACTGGTAAATAGGACCAGGTCATATCAGATTGGTTTTAAAGTGAATGAATATAATAATAATTTACACCGCCTGGCCTCATTATTAGGACCATTACCGAACATCAAGTTGGGCCATCGTTTTGGCCTTACAAAAACTTTGACGCGGCGTTCACAAGATGCTAGAAAGTCTTGAGGGGTGGTAATCGATTCAGTTATTAATCATTTCTAATCTTCTAAGTTTTTTCCCTCTGATTATCACTAACTCTGGTCTCTCTTAGCAACCACTTTCTTTTCAGTTTGCCTTTCTGATGACTACTGTCATGGAGCAGCCTACAAACTTGACTGTCCTTGCTACTGTGGCATCTGCTTGACGTGCACCAACTACCACACCACTGTCGACTGCTGTCAGGTCTTTGCATTTCCACTTTTCTGTCAGACTGCTTGTGTCAATGGTGTTGCTCTCACTGCTTTATAGTGCTGCAGTGGTTTCACATCACATATCACATTATCAACCTAATTTGCATCTATAATCCAGTCTGGAAACAGATGTTAAAATATGTATCATGGTGTTACTTTTCAGGTTTGGTGTAATTGCTCAGGTAAGTACCTGCCTTTAACTAAAATACCACTGTGATACCATTGTAATGCTCCAGCAGCATCTTCAATAGATAACTAGCATCAATGCCAAGACCATTTAGAACAAATACTGCACAGTGCTCCTGATACAAAGGATATTGTGGCATGGCAGAAGCCCTGCTTGTATAAATAGTGTGTGTGTGAATGTAAGGTTGGCAGGGATGGGGTTCATTCTGCCCCTGCCAACAGTCACAGGTGTGTCTCCAGTTAGGTAATTGAGTGTTAATTGGAGAATGGCCACCTGTATAAAAGGGGAGGAAATCTTTTGTTCAAGAGAGGGACTTAGGTGTGTGAAATTTTGGCTGTTAACAAAGGCGAATGCCCAGCCTACGTATTCTTGTTCTGTTTGAATCTTCATACCCTGTTTATTTGTTCCTGTGTTTTGCGTTTGTTAAATAAATATGCGCACCAACACTTCACTGCAGTTTCTACCTCCTGGTCTCTGATTCCTGCCGCTAACATCTTGGGCCTCAGCACTATCCTGTCACAGATATTCACAAACCTGACTTCATTCTTTATTTTCTTAAACAGCTCATGGGTTTAAGTTTGTGAATAGGGCAAGCTGTCATTGACCTGTACTGTACATGTGCTCGGTATTTGGTGCACATATACCCAATTATTTTGTTGTTAGCAAGGGTAGAACATGACACTTTGACTTGACAGCAAATTGCTAGCGCATTAAAAAGGATAAAGCCAGTGAAACAGCATCTGTCAGGAGCTGGAATAAGTGCAAGCTTTTCAGCCCTACACATTACAAGGGACAACTGGAGAGGCAAGAGATAGGATTGTGTTTAGAAGGAGTAGGAAACGATGGTGCCCACTGCTGTATCCCAGAGTAATTAAACTGCAGACCTGAAGAATGTTATGAGCTGGAGAAAACCCACAGATAAGATAAGAAAACAGCTCCAGAGTCTATTGTTAGGGGATTAATGTTCTCCCACAGCCCTTGAAATGCTCCATGTTCAGTTAGAAGACTTTCTCATGTTATAAAAGAAATCATATTGTTTAAACAAGTCTTTTCTAAAGAAAAATGTGAAAGAATACCTTTTCTGTATATTCTCACTGCTTTTTAAATTACATTTTCATAAATCTGCTTCCTAGCCTAACGTCACCACACATCATCTTTACCACAAAATCATACTCATATTTCTAGAGATGTGCCAAACAATCCTTTAAAAGAAACCCTAAACTTACCACCAGTACATTTTCTCTCAGTGTCAACTTGCAATCGTAGAACATTGTGGTTCAATTATCTGCATTTCGTGAACATATTTTCATCTAAACTCTGCAATTACTGGTTTCAAGTTCTCTGTTATTGTGCAGATTACATTGCTTTAACAGCACCTCCACAAAGGAAAACTGGCTTGTTTGTTTCTGCTTTTGTATTAAAAAAAAACAAAAAACATTTTGTACAAATATAAAACTGCATTGGCTAGCAGAAAAGCCAAGCAGTCATTTTGGGCTGGGATGTGCTCAGCGTGTGGGCCAGTTTCCCCAAGCCATGAATAACTAGACGGGAGAAAATCAAATAAGACAAGCAGAGACAAGAAGGTTGCCAATATGGATTCTGGAAGCTGGCCTACATGCATACATTCATCTGACCTTGTTGCATACCACATGTAGTATTTTAAAAGTCTGATCATATAAGTTCTCTTGCTGCTGGGATGTTGCTATTTGTTTAGGGTAGTTTGGAACCAAGTTGCACACTACAACCTAGAATGTGTAGCATGCATCAACATTCCATCATGGGAATACTGTGATCATGCCATGTGCGTTCAACATAATGGCAGCTACACCTACTGGTCACTGATATTTTCATGATCAGTGCTAAACCAAGAGTGTTTATAAAGTAGAAAGCAATGGAGGTGCAGGCCCAATGCTCAGAGTGAATGTCACGAAGCACTCCACACAAATAAGCAGTTCATTTTCTGAGTACTTTGATTAAAGAATAGAAAGCTTCTTTTTTTTTATCAAAAGCAAAACAGAAAACAAAAGCCTAGCTCTCACTGGAGCCCTAAAAATCAAGCTCCTATGACAGGCAGAATAACATATTTTATATCGGTGGTCAACAGGCACACCCTATCCTTCTTGTATCAAAAACCGAGTGGCTGCTCTAGCCTGGTGCATTTATATAATGTAGCCACGTTAGTTGCTGGTTATTGGTTCCCTGTTCTCCAGTTTCCAGTGTTTAAGTGCAGGGCTTGCTCCCTGACAGAATAGATTGATTTACATCCTGTAAAATCACCTGTTACAGATGAACAGGTCATGAAGCTCAACATGTAGAAAACTGAGCTTTATCATCACTGCGGATAACAAAACACCAAGATTCTTTTCATTTTTACACTTCGCTTTCATTTTTTTATATCGAGGGGTCATAAAAGCAGCTGCCAGGCTATATTTGCAGATTTAACGATTACATTTAGACTTAAATTTTGCGGTTAAGGACAAAATGAAGTACAGGCCAGTTAAAAAAGCTATATTTTTTTTAATATTATTCTGTCCTCAAATAATGATAATGGCATCTAATGTGTAAAGTCAAAGGCAGATGTAAACTTGGGTTCAGAGGCACCCTCCCTGTGGGATAAAACTCAGCCAATGCCTCAACATTGTAAGTGATTTCAATTTCAATATATTTTCAATTTATTTAGCACCTTTCATACCACATTATTGCAAAGCACTTTGTCGGTTAAAACAGAAAGAAGTATGCAATATCAAGAATACAAATTACAAAGTAACAATAGGTCTACATGTTTATAATAATAATAATAATAATAATAATAATAATAATAATAATAATAATAATAATAATAATAATATAAAACAATTGAAGAGAACAGGATATGAATGATAAAACACAAGATGACAAAAATAAACAAATACAATAAAACAAAAAGATACAGGTCTGTTCTGCTCTGTGGATACTACAGGGTCCAAAAAGACACAGTTTAAAAATCATGTTGCTTTGTGTGACAGTAAACAGAATCCTGTGAAATATTTAACATCTAACGACTGACTGGAACTGAATTTGTCAACTGCTGCCAATAAACTTGGGCCTAACTGCTAAAGACATTCTTCTGTTCAAAAGAAGTCTTGCATTTTCTTTGAATTTTCACTGTCCCATCCAATTTCTATCGCCCATCATTTTGAAAATTGTATTGCACTGTGCCGGATGGATATGTTACCTTTAACCGATCATGTTAAAAGTAATTATTTTAAATAATTAATTTAAATAAAGTATCTGAAACATCTGTAGCAAGGCATCCTGGATCATAAAAGGGATACGTGTTAGAAAGGACAAAGAAGCATGTAGTAAAAGCACAACACAGATGCCAGGGGAGGATAGTAAAGAATGGCAAAACAGTAAATTAAAAACAAGAATTATTTTGGCTTAAGATATTTCCCCTTAGCTATAGCTAATTCCAGTTTTTGGTTTGCCTATTTGTTTGTCATGATTATTTTGGGAAACATGGACTGCTTTCATTATGATAATTCGATGCGTAATTGTCCTATGGGGTTATTTAGGGTAAGAGCTACTGTTTTGAGGTTTGGGTCACCCATTAAAAAACAAAACAAAACAAAGCAAAAAAAGGTTTGAGTAATACATTTCTCTTTGTCAACAGAAAAAGAAAGAGCTGTTAAAAAAAAAAAAAAAAAAAAAAAAACAACTAGCATCTGTTAAAACTTATCTAAAAACACAAAAACAACTTTGATATTGACAAACCAACAATGCAGTTTTAAAAACGTTATTAGCCAGTTCTTAATAAGAGTAACATTTCATCGCAATGCATTGTAAAAGCGCATGTATAATTAAGGCGTTGTATGAAAGCCCTTTCGTGGTTTCCATGCCGTACTGAAAGCATTACCAGTAATTCTTATACTTGCCAATTGCTCTATTTTTCTATCAGTTTTCATTTAGGTTGTGTCTGTTCTCCAGTCATTGTTCGATGTGTAGCAGGTTTGATGTTGAATGCTTCTTTTTGTGTTGTCGTTACTAATATGGGTCTTCTTTACCAATGGCCTGAATTAAATCAAGCTTTATTTTATAATTATTATAATTTTATAATAAATGAAAGGCATTATGTACGTACGGAGCGAAACATTATCATATGTGATCATTAGTTACGTTTTCACGAGATTGTTATTACACTTTAACCCTATATGTGCTGGTTTATGTATTTATTTATTTATTGCCCTACATGGCATCTGTACGCTTCCGTACGTACGAGATAATCACCTTAGTTTTTTTTTTTTTCTTTTTTCTACTGTATGGTGACACCTTCATCCAGGTCCAGTTCACCATTGTAAACGAGAACTCATTCTAAATTGCGTTGTTACCTGATTAGGACATTATTAATTCAAGATAGTTTTTTTATTGTTTTTTTTTTTTTTTTTTACTTTCAGATCATTAGTTTGTACGCATGTGGTTTTAATATTGTTTTAAAGAGATGAAATCAGACACCCATATCTGTAAGATGCTGGATACTGAGTGGAAATATTCAAAGGAACCAGTATAATTCTTTGAAAAACATTCCAAATTAAAATATTGATCATTTAGTTTCGTGTTTCTACAAAACAGGCAGCAAAGCAATTAACAATTGACTATGAACATTTTACCCATCTTTACTATGCCAACAAAATGGTATAACATGATTTAGTTGATAGATGTAAAGAGTATATACCTGTTTAATATCTAAACATGATTGTGAGGAAAAGAATCTTGCCATTGCAGAGCTTCATGACTCTTAAAATGACTTTATTAAGGTACAGTGTACCTTTTTTTTTTTTTTTTTTTTTTTTTTTTAAAGATGAAGAATTCAAATACAAAACAATATCTTATGGTTTTATGACAATGCAGTTCATGCCAATGCCATGTTTTAAGTGTGCTGGGGCCAACTATAACACTCAGTACTCAGTAGCAGAGGTAATAAAACCTGTAAATTACGTTGCGATCCCTCGTGCTTTGGTGATGAATGATTTCAGCCTACTAATGGTTTTTCGCAGTTTAGCTTCCATCTGCGTGCCCTGGCACTTGAGAAGCAGTCTTATTTTGTCTTCCCGTAAATTATTCGCTGTTTGTGTTTTTAAAGCTATATCACCTGGAGTCTTAAAGCCCTCTTTTCATTTAACCAAGGTCTTTCTCATTCGCTATAAATAACTCAACGTTGTTAAATGATCTTGTGGTTCTATATTTGTAACGCACACCTGTGGTTCTCCAAGAAATTGCTTCCAATTAATTGAGCTTTTATTATAACAGGCCCTTCATCCTCTAGGGGCCTACTTGGCTAAGACCTCTCTAAGCTTTAGACACAGTAGTTGTTTTTCAACTTGGTTGGCTCATTACATTCATACTTTCCCCTCTCTGTGGAAAAATGATCAGACTCATATAGCGACAAGCAGTACACAAAAGCAGCGGGTAAGCCATTCATTTTGCCAGTGCTGAAATTCATTGTCTTATCTAGGGTGGTTTGAAAAGGTCTGAGGCTTTCTGAGGCAACCAGCCAGTAATGTACTGCTGCTTTAATGGAAAATTGTTAGGGGCCACTGGAGCTATGGTGATATTCATTTCTAACTCCCTTGGTTTACAGAATAGATTCATTAACAATATTCACTGCTTGGCTAGATTCATACTTGCAGCTGGGATATAGTGTTTGATTTTTATACATCTACTGGGAGATTAATGTTTCCCATAGTCAAGACAGACCATGTACCCAACATGGGATGCGATAGAGAGGTACCTCAAAGGGCAGCATCATCCAATACTCACAATAACTTTGGAGCTCAGTATATTGAATTTTGCTGCCATATTTTCACACATAACTAAAAAAGCCAAACAGATTTTGTGCAACAACATCACTTAAGTGAACAGAACTCCAGCGGCTCATTGATAGTGTCTCAAGATAAATGATCTCATAATCTCAACATTTCAAACCGATATGTGAAAAAAAAAAGTATACAGCTCTGGCAAAACGTTTTGCATCACTCTATAGAATGAACTAATTTTGGTTCATAAAGAAAAATGAAACCTGCTGAATAATGTTAAGTTAACATATTAAATTACATAGCGCTTTGTAGTTTTCCATATACTCAATGAAAAAATGAAAAAAATTGACTAACTGACTAACATGAAATACTATACTACTATTATGACTTGAACAATATAATTTAGTAGTTTCTCTGATCACATGATGTTAATTAAAAGATTGAAATTATGTTCATGTAGTTTTTTTATTATTTTTTTTTAATCAAGTCTCAATCCTAAAATTCTAGATGATGCAAAACTTCCTTATATAGCTGTGTATACAGTATGATATATACATATATCTATAAAACCAACCTCCCACACAGTGGGAAAATAAAGCAGATGAAATGCTGATAAGTGAGGTGGTGGGAGGGAGAGCTAGCGTTCAGTCAAACTGTGTTCTAGATTAAAGGAATATGTTAAGTACGAACCTGCACCTTGAGAATCTAGTTTTATTTTCCACGTAAGGAATTCCTGCGGGTGTGTGCTTAAGAGACACAACGGGCGCACTGAAGTGCTCCAAACACCGGCGATTTCATTATTAATTCATGCTAGTGCCATGAACTTTCCACACCATTCAATCTGACTGTGCTGTTACATACCTAATTGATTTCTCGGAGCACCCTGCTGTCGCACTGTCTTTACTTCTATCACTTCATGCTGGTGAGACTCTGATAATCTGCTTGTGTAGCAACAGTGCTTGAGACTTTTCCACTAAGCTGGTGTGAACCAATTTTCTGTTCTTAACCCGGTAGTTTTTACTTTTGTTCTTTAGCAGCTGTTTTTAAAATGTATGCTTCTTAGTTTGGGCTTTTGTATATCAGGCAGCTAAATTAAATAATAATCTATATGTAGGCTTTTCTGTTTAAAAAAAAAAAAAAACTTTTGTAGTGCATGTTTTTGCTAATTGTTTTTTTCATATTCAGTAATCAATATGGTTCCAAAAATTTGACAATTCTTCTGATATGCATTTGTAAAAAAGAGATATGTTTCTTTATAATTCAGTTTTTGAGGCCTGGAAAACTAGTTTGTATATAGCAGTTATTATAACTGTTAATATAATAAGTATTGTTTTAAAAAGTTCTTGTCATCTTGAGTTCTCTTGTTTTTTAAGAATGTGGTATAAACGTCAGACACTGAAGTGAAGTTTCATCTTGCTTCAAATCCCTAGCTGTTTTGTCAAAACTCTTACTAAAAGACAGCCGATATCTTTATTCATTAATTTGTAGTGATAGGCACCAATATTGATATTTTGATATGATATCAATATTGTTTGATATCGATAATAATTTCCATATCAAGATGTCGTGGGATTAAAAAAGTTAATTCACGTATGCAGAAACTTAATTTTTATTGATAATACTGCTAAAAATACAAATGCAGTATAATCAAGTTTATTTTAAATTAATATACAACAAACCCTATACATACCAATCATTGTCAGTCTTGTAGGCAACCACCACACACTAAAGTATTAACAATTTATTCCATTGATTGGCGTTTAGGTGCCAAACACTATTTGCATGCTGCATTAAGCACTATTGGCAAACTACTATGAATTTATAAATGATGCTTCTCATAGAAGATGAAGTAAATTGTGGATTTAAGACCATGTTTGGCTAACTCCTTTCTGTGGTCCCCTATAGGATGAAGCAGAGGGGACTGGTAATTGTGAGATTATATCCATGCTCACCTCTGACCACACATCTGGAAAGCATCAGCTCAAAGGACAAGACTGTGAAAAATTAAGAAGCAGTTAAACACAGCAAATATTTAAATTGAGCGGACAGATAGGAAGTGTGAAATACACCCCCTTGAGTCTCAGGAATGCTCTGTTTGCAATGTCTGGAATGCACACTGGTTCAGTGTAGCTTTTCAGAAGAATTTTTAAAAGCAACTTTGCTGTTTCCATGCGAGGGTAAATACGAGTCGGTTGACAGACAAGTGTGATTTTATTCCTGGTTATTCATGGTACGGTTTGCGAAAGCTGCAGACTTTTACACAAATACTTGGGTATTATACTGTAGGTCAAATGCCTGATACATGCTGACATTATGTAAGCTGACTGATTGCTGCTTAGGAACGCAGTTTCACAATTCCCAGGACCCAAATGTCTATTGCAGTAAAGGTATTGTTGCAATTATATCTTAATAATATATATATATATATATATATATATATATATATATATATATATATATATATATATATATATATATATATATATTGAGCAAGTTTTCCATTTTTTGTCTTCATGGGTTTTTTTTTTGTTTTGTATTGCAAAGCTTTCTAAATAAATGTAAAAAAAAATAATAATATCAAAGTAATATGGAGAATACCGTGGATCAAGGGTCTTCAGGAATGATAGAAAGGAGGGATTTGGATTCCGATCGTTTTCAGAAAACACAGTGCCTGTTTTCCCTTCAAACTTCAAACGAGTGAAAGTTGAGGTCTTAGATACCACCTGAGACTGGTACAGCTTTCAACATTTCATACGCAAGTGCTTGCATTGTCTAGTGCTGTGTGAACTGGCTTCAGATTTAGCACTTGTAGTAGTGGGGTCAGATAAGCTCAGTTCCCATGTCTGATTCCTAAAGCAGTCAAGCAGGGTCTGAGCTAAGAATTACAAACTAATTTGAACTTTCTGACCCAGTGAAATGGAAAAGAAATTCAAAACTTCAGCACATTATTTAAAGACTGCGCTGGCAAGCTATTTAAAACCGTTATTATACAACGAGTGTTGTGCACAGTAAAAACTTTTCAACCTGGATCTCAATCTGGAACCTATCTTGCATTAGGTCAAATCTAATGATGGGAAAATCTTGCTGAAAGTAAGAATTCAGCTCTTTAATGTAGGTTTATGTTTAATGAAATATGTATACTCCCTTACCATTTGATGAGGGTGCTTCGTATTGCAATTGCTCCAGTAGTATGTTTATTTTTCTTTCTTTGATAAGCCTGTGTTTAGGTGATTCAGCGCTTAATTTCTGATTGCCTACCATAGACATATTTAATGTAGGCAGATCAATCATAGTGTCTTTATATTAGTAAGCCTATGTATGATCTAATGTTCAGTTGTGTATTGCCAGCAATACAATGGGAAACCTGATCCATAGTGGCAAATCACTAGATGGCACTGGTTGATTTGGCTGATCTACTCTGTATCTATTGCAGGCAGTTAGCATTGAAAATCAGCTACCAAATAACTTTAATTAATTCAGGAACTACAATAATAACCACTAAGATACTAGTTGATACCAGTGTCTAAAGTCAACAACAGGAAGGCATCAATTATAAAACATAAGAGGACAGTTACAAAAATCTATTTCATGTAATTTGAAGCTACTTCCTTTTCAAGGAGAACCGCTCATGCTAATAAGAAGTGTGAATACATTTTAAAGCACCGCTTGTCACGCTTTTAAAAGCTTACTTAGCTTAGCTCTGTTCCATTGCCGTGTGCATGTCTGTAAATGTCGTTTCAACTGCTAACTATTTCATTCATCTTTTTTCAAAAACAGTTATCTGTTTCCCATTGCCAGATGTTTCTAAAACAAACATGTGCAGAATCTTAAAAAAATCTTTAAGCAGTCTCTTAATCAAATTCAGCAATGCTACAACGTGTTTACCACATGCTGCATCTCCAGTTTCGAATCCTTTTAAGCAATGGTTTACGTTCTGGTTTTGATATTTGTTTTTAAAACCACACTTCTCATTTTAAGGGTTTAAAGCTTACACAGAACACAGTCTTTTTCAACTTACCCATGAAAGGTCTCATGCAAAACAGATATAAATCAGTACATCATTTACATCGCTAATACACAACACATTTTAGGGCAAGCAGGTCTGGAAGGGACTCAAAGGGAATTTGCCACAAAATGTGATTCTTGCATCAACAATCCACATCATTGTTCCATCATGAGATGTAAAACAACCTCAATGATTGGAAGAGCTCATGCTTTTATCACAGATGCAAGCAATTATATAATATGTCATGAGATTTCAAATAGTCCTTTGGTATAATTTAGCTTCCAGTGTTCCATTAGCTTGCAGTAGTACTACAGAGAGACAACCGGAAATGAAGGTGCTAGTTTTCATGCTTGCACCAAGGTTATATGCAGCTATATTGTTATGGAACATATGGAAACCTTACAAGATTTGAATTTATCTTACTGTCTTCTATTTCTACTCTTCTCTATGCTATTCTAAGAGGTTTTTTTTGGGGGGGGGATTTAATAGACAGATCAATAGTGGAATTGAACCCGAGTCCTAATTTGTATTCAGATTCGTAACACATGCTCAGATGACATTTTTTGCACTAAGTTATTCTTGAAGTGGGCTTTGTGACTGGCCATCTCTAGACAGAGGAAAATGAGTTAAACAGTCAAAGAGCGTAAATCAGTGTAAGAGAATCTTTTAATGCATTTCCGGTTCACTTCTGTTCCAGTGTCAACGGACGCCACTCAAATTCAAGTGTTAACTTCTTCATTTTGACTTGAAAAATATTATCAGCTGCCTGAAACAAGTTCTTCGGTGTCTGGCAAACTAACTCCGCTTCTGATTTAGGTGACAAGGTCAAAACGAATGCTTTATTTATCTTTCCTGAATGTGGGATGTAATTCATACTCCTGAAGCCTATCGTCTTACTTATTTCTAATCTAGGCATTTGTGGCTCTTCTGGGAGTTTCATTTGAGTCCCCTTTCTTGTAGTAATGCAAAACAAATCAAGCGTTTTATTGCAATTAATTTACAGCCCTTTCGAGGTATCAAGTCCCTTGATGGAGACAGGTGATGGATATTTTGAAGTTTAAAATACCTGACCTGAGATATGCAGTAACAGATATAGCTACTTACAAGACACGAGCTGTCTTATCTTATGTTAATCAGTTTTTGGAATGTTGGAATACATTTGTAATCCATTAAAATATTAGAAATAACAACATATTAAATATCACCCGTCCTTACAAAGCAGGCAATCGGAACAGCTGGGATATATTTGAAGCAGAAAATCCCCCCACCACTCATTTTATATTTTTCTTTAAATGTTGCTTGTTTTAAATAGAGGTACGAGCTGCCAAAACTCATTTGCACAATCTTGGACCTGCCAAGCCATCTGCCTTGATTCGAAAAGTCTTTATACATATCAAACAAACTACTATTGTGGAGGACCTGGTTTCACAGACCGTGATGAATCTTGGCTATCCAATCTTGCTTTATTTAAGGTAGTCTAAGACTAGTGTTAATCGTGGTCTGTGAAACCAGCCGATAAAGATGAAGTCCCCTCCCTATGACAGCGAGTCCTTTTACACTTCGATATGATCGAAGGGCTTCCCCTCAACCTGGTGTTTCTTAGCTTTATGACTGGTGCATGGATCTGATTTGTAATCACATTCTAACTGCTCTTCAATGGCAAATTAGGGGCAATAAAAATGTAATAGCTCTATGCAATAAAGCCAAGGATGCACACAATACATACAGATCATGAAACTACAGGCCACTGGAGGAGTGGTTCTGCATTTGTAATGTGTGTGTGATACTCTGCAGTGACACCGTATCGGTGCCAGTCTGCTAGTGATTTTGACCCAACTGTACTCATGTAATAGTGGGATCTATTTGCAAAGCTTTAACTCGCGAGTTAAAGAATGGTTATATCAATGAAATATAGTTTGATATTGATGAAACAAGAGTCCAAAACTGTTGATGATTTATTAGAAATATTTGTAAATAGGGCTCACTGTTACTATATTATATTAGAGTGTCTTTATATGTGAAATAACGCCTGACAGTGCTTCCCAAGATATTTCATTTTCCATGAGAGAGTACACAGCGAGGAAAAACACAAGTCTAACCTTATAACAAAAGCAGCTGCACTATAAATGATGTTTTGAAGATTTTTAATTGTTGTTTATAATACAATGACAGGTCAATTTTACAAACACTTTAATGTTACATTGGTCTTTCATTATTGCAAACGCTGACTTTAAAAGAAGAAAAAAAAAATCGCATAGCCTTGCTGTATTTAATGAGAAATTTAAAGACATAATAACATAATAATGACAGCACATGTGTTATAAAACAAGAGGCCTGAGGCCAATCTCACTTACAACAACGTGCTTTAAAATGTTGTCAAAACAACAGAAAGTATTAGCATGGCAAGAGACGCTTTATGTGTATTCAACCATTATATAGTTCTATGGAAAGCATACTGTTTTCCTTTTGGCAGGAACAATAAACTAATCTTACAACTTGTTTATTGACACGTGAACTAGCATGCGCTGTGAGAACAAGTGCTCAAGCATTTATTTTTAAACAAAACAAAACAAAAAAACACTTTCTGCCAGGCAGCCTATTGTAGGCTGAGGTAATGAGACAATTCATCATGTCACTTTCAATATGCTCGAATCACGCAGTGCTCATGTGTGCTACATTAGTCAGCCTGGCAAAAGATGGATAAGCTTCAAGACAGCAAAGAGCGCACTGCTGACTGAATACACCTGAGACATCGAAAAACTGGAATTTGTATTTTAGTTTTCAAAAATCATCGTGAAAAAGAGATGGAACAACTGTAGATCAATCCATAAAACTCCCAATATTATTTTAATGGCACAGTCAGCTACTGGATGCTCTATCGGAAGTCTATGGTCTCATCTAATGTTGCATAATGCCATGTACTGATCTGGCCACATCCTTGCTTTGCCCATCTACCAATGGCATCTAAGCGCTGAGATATCAGGAGCAGCTACTGCATTCAAAAGCTCATTTTTCATCACAAGCAAAGATGAATCTAGGCTCACTTTTATGTACTGTTAAGCCAACTCTTATAATCTGTTTTTTTTTTTTTACTTCTTTCACCCACATGATCGTCTCATAGATAATAGTTATTAAGTAGAGGGAGGCTCAGTATGTAGGTAGTGGTAGTAGACATCACGACTGTGGTTCTCTGTTTAATGGGAAAATAAGCAACGTGTGTTGTTAATGGCTGTAGAATACAGTTCACAAAGTTAAAGAGCAAAACAGAGATCCTCCCATTTAGTAATATCTGTTTTTAACCGTTCGTTGGGAAACTAATTGGCAGTGGAGCCCCGCAACTGACTGAAGATGAGATTTACACAGCAATAAAGATATATTGCTCAAGACCTCCTGGGTGGTATTCTTCAAGAAACCAGGACGAGAAAGACAAAAACCCAGACCCTTCTCAGGAAAGAGGATACCTTCTTAGAAGCTAGATATTTTAAATGACATAAATTATACTATTTTTTCACCTAATGTACAAAACAGATGTCCCTTGACGCTGTTAAAAAAAGAGTATCAAATAAAAGTTATTGAGCTTAAAGGAGTGGGGATTTTAAGCTTTTTAGATAATAGTACTAATTCAAAATTTTAATTTTACTTTAATCAAATTTCTTTTAGATTCAATGAAAGTGTCACAGGGTAACTTTACCTTTGTTGTATCCTGTATAGCAGCAATATATTCAGTTGTGGAGAATACATTTCTTTGCTTTTACTCTAGAGCATCAGAATGCATCCAGGTCGTGCTCCCTCCTGCAACGCCGCTCACCATTTTTGGTTCCTGGTTTAAATGAGAGCTTCTGGATCCCAGCAGGAGGGAGCATAAACAGGATACACTTTGATGAGAAAAAGAGAGAAATGTATTTCCAGCTGATTTATGGTACATGATATGAGAATAAATTCTACATGCAAATCTTTCTTATGTCAGCTAGATTATCCACAGCAAGGGTGGACAACACCAGGCACAAACTTAGAAAGCTGATGGTGAAGTGGGTGACATTTATCACTTGGCAAAATAGCCAACCTGTGGGTGTTTATCAGATAGATCGCCACTCCTCACATAGAGAGATAAGCTGCATATAACTGTAGCAGTCTAAGTGTGCGATCCATATGTGGCAATGGGCCTCTGGGGATGCAATATATTTGGTGATATAAATGTGGCTATGTGGCTATGGGGTGCAATAAAGTGTTCATTGCTTCACATTACAATGAACCCTCATCCTAATCCATCATGACTGGGCAGCAGCAGTGATTTGATTTATAAGAAAACACAACCAGCAGAATGCAACTAGTAGAAATTCATGCCTAGTCAGCACCTGGAAATGAGCATGCCTGAGAACCAGAGGAATATGCCGAATAATATATTTGCCAAGCCAGGAATGGCTCACATTTATTTATTTTTTTTTATTAACTGCTCAGGAATACAGTTCATTATGAATGTTGCCCAGGAGACAGCTCTACATTTCATGTTTTTTTTTTTTTCATTTATTGTGTCATTTATTACTGGTTTGGAGGAGCTGGAAAAATCATTTGCTTCCCATGTATAGAGTATAGTGAGTCAGGTTAACCCAGGTCAGCCGTGTAAAATAAGACCGCCAGCAAGAACAGCGCAATAATGCTGCTTTCACTGTGCACCTCATGTGGGCAAAGGTATGGACTGTTTTGTCCATTTGGTTAAAATTATATTTTCTGAACTAGTAATTCACTTTGAAAAAGCATGACCATCTAAATTTCAACGCTATACTCTGGGTTATATTCAAGCCTATTTAAGACATCTGACTAGTTTCACAAACCCTGCTTAGCACTACCTTACCTCGGTCCAAGATTAGAGCAATCAGGGTTTGTGAAACCAGCTGAGGGGAAATTGCTCATGCTATTGTCATTAAAATTTGAAGGTCTCAGCTTTGGTTTAGCTACCCCTTTCTCGTGATAAAACCAGCTAACAGCTTGCTCCCATTTCTCCTGATCAGGATGATAAGCAGGGACACGTTATGCAGATGAAGCATGTCTGGGATTGTGGCAAACTTTCAAGTGGAACTCCTTTGGGAAAAATGGGAAGTGAGGGCATCCTGTTTGTGGCAATGCCACCAGTCAATGGGTTGACATAAAAGTGAAAGAAGGACAGTTCCTGATGCAGCATCTCCTGACCACTTCTTTGAAACACAACCTTTCTTGTTGTATGATTTTTAATTTTTTTAACAGCATCGTGGGCCACATCCGATACTTATTGAAAGCCACATTTGCATCATGAGAATATGGAAAGAGCAAATCAAGGCTTTTTAAGTTGAATCATTTTCCCTCTACACAGACACTGCTTGCACGCAACTTTCTATTGCTATGATTATTAATATTGTTGTAGATTTTTTTTTTATCAATCGGTTTACAGTTGTATTGCAAGTGTATTATAAATAGGGCTTCTGATGTTCGGTTTTAACTGATAAAAACTTATAAAAACAGCCCCTGATACAAAAATAAATAAAATCGGTTATATCTAATAAATGCTGGAAATGGTTACCACGATTCACGTTGACTTGACTCCTTTCCGAGTGAATTTAAAAAGCATTTAAAAACCTGCAAAAAAACTTTGTGCAGTGCAGTTGGGCAATGTCCCTCCCTCCTGATTTCAAGTTATGCTATCAGTAAAGGCACCAGCTGAAACATGTGTCTGCTTAGTTTCTAATAAGTTGAACTTCACGTTTTGATTCAGAATTTTGAAGTTGTGCAATGTTACACTACAATGTTGTGTAATGTTGTCTCCAAGTACGCTATATATGCCTTGTAGTTATATTTCTGACATGACAAGCGTTTTGGCATTTCTTCTTTTAAGGGTCGTTATGGGGTGCTTCTGCTTTAGTCTTGACTTTCACTATCATTACAATTTGGAATTGAAAACTGTATGTGTTGCACAGTCCTATGCAACAAAAAGCAATATATCATAATTATTTAATATCACTTATTATTCTGGTGCATATATATAGAATAATAGACAGGTTCAGCAGTAGGCCTACAGTTGAGTTTTGTTTTAATTGACATATTTTATTTTGTTGATCATTAATGAACATCTCTGTACTGTTCGTGTTGTCCAGTGATTGAAAACAAGACATTTTGTGTATATTTTCCTCGAGAGGAATTATCACTTTATAACATCACTACTGTGGTATTATGCCTTTTTTCGAATGGCTCAGGATGTAAATATAACCTTCATCCATATATATATATATATATATATATATATATATATATATATATATATATATATATAATATATATATATATATATATATATACAGGCTTTTATGGCCAAGACTGGTCAAAGTGTTCATGTGACAACAATATCCCAAGCACTCCACAAATCTGGCCTGTATGGTAGGGTGGCAAGAAGGAAGCCATTACTCAAGAAAGCCCACCTTGAATCCCATTTGAAGTATGCAAAAAAAACACTCAGGAGATTCTGTAGCCATGTGACAAAAAGTTTTGTGGTCTGACGAAACTAAAATGGAACATTTTGGCCTAAATGCCATTATGTTTGGCGCAAACCCAGCACAGCGTATCACCCAAAGAACACCATTCCTACAGTGAATTGTTTCTCATCGACAGGGACTTTGTCAGGATAGAAGGGAAAATGAGTGGAGCAAAGTACAGAGAAGTCCATGAGGAAAACCTGCTGCCCTCTGCAAGAAAGCTGAAACACGATTGAAGTTCACCTTTCAGCATGACAACAAACCAAAGCACACAGCCAAAGCTACACTGGAGTGACTAAGGAACAAAAAGGTAAATGTCCTTGATTGGTCCAGTCAGAGCCCCTACCTAAATCCAATTGGAAATTTGTGGCATGACTTGAAGATTGCTGTCCATCATGCTTAGAGCTTGAACAGTTTTGTAAAGAAGAATGGTCAAATATTCTAGGTGTGCAAAGTTAGTAGAGACCTATCCCAACAGACTCACAGCTGTAATTGCTTCCACCAAGTATTAACTCAGGGAGGTGGAGACTTATCCAATTATGATCTTTCACTTTTGTATTTTTAATATATTATTTTTTTCTCAATAAAAACTTTTTTCCCCTTAACAGTGTATATTGTGTAGATAAGTGGAAAAAAAATCCTCATTTAAATGCATGAAACTCTGAGGCACTGACACAACAAAATGGGAAAAAAGTTCAAGGGGGTGTAGAATTTCTATAGGCACTGTATATATATTTAAGTAAAAATGTGATTAATTATTGGTTAAACTAATTATTAAAAGGTCAAGGAAAATAACATACCAGTTTATTGAAACAATTTTCCCTTTTATGGAGTTTTATGGTATAATAACATTACAAGAAAAAACTTAACAGATATTGTTACTATCAGATAACACCTAATTAAAAATGAATTGGGCATAATTCCTAGACCATGGTTAGAAAACAAACACTCAGACAAGCAGCGACCTTATGGTGTGGAAGAATAACACAGGGCCTGAGTGTATTTATTTGACATTTCTGGTCTTCACTCAAGAAAAAGAACAAGAGTCAGCCACTCTGTAAACACCCTCTTAGGGACAGATTAACTAAGCGAAGTATTTCTATTAGGAAAACAAAACTGAAACAGAACTTCGTTGTATTCTGTTCTCTCTAGATTTGCACTTTTGTACCTTTTAAAAAAGTTTACCATGGTAAATTTTCATAGTAATTTTGCAGTTTTACTATGGCTATACATGCAGGATTTACAGGGTTTGCCATGTTGCACGTTACAATGCTTGACTATATTTTGCAATGCTTTCAAAAATTATAATAGAATTTTTCCTTGCTGTATTAGTCACTGAGATTAAAAAAAAGAAAAATATTAATTTTCATAACTTTCATTTTGAACAATATAGTAAACATCAGAGGTCCACCATCAATATATATATATATATATATATATATATATATATATATATATATATATATATATATATATACAGTTTTTTCAAAACTATTAGAAATGTCAATGTGAATAGAAAATGCTTATTTTTATGCAATGTACAAACAAGTGATTTCTAAGTGAGTTCATCTTTAGGATTGCCCTTAATCCTTTAATATCTATAAATGTTGCCACACAGCTGAAATACTTGAGGTCCATCTCTGTGTGATTCAGCATTATTTAAATTAATTTAGTGATACAACAGGCTACACCAAACAGACTAATTCATTAGCATTTTGGTCAGCAAACACTTGCACGGAATGTGATGAAAGGTATATTTATTGTACTTCGGCTCTGAAAGTTGTTTCAGATGGTTTCAATTCATCAGCCAGCTTGGACATCTGGTCTTGGTTGAGACATAAAAGGAAAATAGAGCTTACTTGCATAAAATGTGTTTATTTTGGATTATTGTTCAACAGTCTCTCCAATCCTAACAAGTTGTCATGTATATCTAATGGTCAGGTACATTGTAGAGTTTTACTTGAGATTACTTTCCCCTACTTAGCTCACAGAGTTAAAGTCTCATCTTAACAAAATAATTCAGGTCAAACAGGTTTTCCATTTCTGTTCATGTGGTTTGCAAAATGCCAGTCAGCAATTTTATCTATGTTATAGTAGCATTGTGTTTCACCGGCATAGCAAGTAGCATTAACTGGCTAAAACGTCCTTCAAAATCTAAAAATACATTTTAGAGATTATATCAAAGATTCTCTATGTGCCTACCAATCCAATGTCTGATATGAAATTCTGATGGGTAGATGTGCTGAATTGTTGTGGCTGTCTCAATAGTGGCAAATCAGCTGCAAACGAGTGGGCAGTCTGGGGTGAAATGTATTAAACAAGCACCATGCTGGTAGTTACTTTTTTGGGAATGCTTTGTGGTTCAGCTTTAGATGAATATGTATACAGTCTTTCAAGAATGATAATCCGCCTCTTTTTGATGACATCATCAGCATTATTAATGTTCCCTGGTTACCGTCGATAGCTGTTGCAAAATGATAACCGGAATGTAAGACATAATGGAGCATATAGACTGAGTGGGGAGGTCAAGTGCCCCCCCCCCCACGGCATAGCAAACGACGCCCCTGTGTATAACAATAATATATTCTAAAAAAAAGTAGCAAAAAAAAAAAGTAGTTTGAAATGTTAAATTAAAGGTACATGTTTTTATTGTGTTTCAAATATTCATTATTACAAATAACAATAAAAAGATTTCACTTAATCAGTAAAAAGTCCATGCAGTTTGCACCTAACGTGAAAAAGAGACAGTCTGAATCAAATGAAACTATTTTTAAGCTTGTCCCATTTTTAATTCTAACACATAATTGTAAAAAAGTGACAAGACAGAACGAGCTTCAATGGTCCAAGAAGCAAATACCCTTTCCATTAGGTGACCTGAAATGTCTTATCGTTGTTTCTGCTTTGCATCAGTATGAGTATTTCCCTGAGTGGACCTCTGCATGTTATATATATTATACAGGCTGTCATGAAGTCTGCAGACAATGGCGTTTTTTTAAGAGTAGAAATGATGTGTACTTTATACTAAACAAGAGCTGTGACATTGCCAGTTCATCCACAGCCTAATATTCCAGATGCTATATTTTAAAAATCAACAACTTGCAAGTAACACAAAGCTATATGATTTACTTTAGTCTGCACTTATTGTTTTTCTATTGCTTTGTCGATAAGGCCCTCTGTGGATAAAAAGAGATGCATAAGTTGCAAGTAAGCCAGCTGGTAAATGATTCCATCCTTTACCGTGTTTATTGTGATGTGAGATTGCCACAAGAAATAACATCAATCATAACTTCTGATCCAGATAATATGGGCCTGGCAATGTTTAAAAAATAGAATGACTCTTTTTTTTTCTTGTGGTTTCTTTTTCGTCATGATGGCAATATGTTATTATTTAACTCCAGATTAACAAAGGTATTCATTTCCAGCAATGAAAGAAAACAAAATGGACAGTCACGCCAACTTAATCAAGAGACCAATGCCATCTAGAAAACTCTGACATATCGGTAAAATAAATAAATAAAAACAGTACTATGCCACAAGAGAGGGAGAAATATCAATAAAGGGCTTTAACTTGCAAGTAAGGTTTAATTACCATGTTTTCTTGGTCTGCCACAGTAAGTTAGTGCAGGGTGCATTCTTTCTGCAGCGAAGCCTCCTTCATAAATCCATTACCCTCTACCTCTTCCATGTGCTATACTTGCATGGTCATTTGCCAACAGCAGATTTAATGGCTGACATGTATTGCTCCATTTCGTTTGTGTGTGTGTGTGTGTGTGTGTGTGTGATGTGTGTGTGTGTGTGTGTGTGTGTGTGTGTGTGTGTGTGTGTGTGTGTGTGTGTGTGTGTGTGTGTGTGTGATGTGTGTGTGTGTGTGTGTGTGTGTGTGTGTGTGTGTGTGTGTGTGTGTGTGTGTGTGTGTGTGTGTGTGTGTGTTGTGTGTGTGTTGTGTGTGTGTGTGTGTGTGTGTGTGTGTGTGTGTGTGTGTGTGTGTGTGTGTGTGTGTGTGTGTGTGTGTGATGTGTGTGTGTGTGTGTGTGTGTGTGTGATGTGTGTGTGTGTGTGTGTGTGTGTGTGTGTGTGATGTGTGTGTGTGTGTGTGTGTGTGTTGGCCTAGATACCTCACTGCTCAGTATCAGGGTGAAAAGTGCTCTCCCAGCTGTGGTGGCAAACACCTGGATTAACTTGGTAATGTTTGATACATATTTCATATTGAAAGGCTGTGGCTAAGTTCTTCACATGTTTAACTTCGCTCTCCAGGATGGTCTTTCACTTCTGTGGACCTTTGTGGAACCGATGAACCCAGCCTTTCCACTGGTTTGAAACCACCCATAAAGAAAGCCTTGAATGCAAGTGGAAGCAAGTATAAGTGATGTAACAGTCATATGTTGTTGCTTATAGAAGGGACATGATTGGTTTAGCCAATGTAACGTTTTCATTGGATAACAGTTATAGATCGATAGATAGAAACAACATAATCTAACTTAGATAGTGAATTCTGTAGGGTTCCTGGTACAGCCTTTTGCACACTACTCATTTGTAGGTTAATAAACTGCAGAGGGAGGGCTTAGGTTGTTTCTGCATAAGGTATTAAGTGGGTCTTGTATTTTAACACTGTGTTTGCTTGCACTGCTCTCTATGTATTTTTGTATTGCATGGATGGTAAGTTCAGTGTTCTCTTTTGGCCTCAGTATTTAAAATGAATATAAATGTGTCATAAGTAGTTACAGTGTGATTAATTACCATCTGTTCTTTATTACTAGTCAGTTACAACTCCCCAGCTTTACATAAAAGCTTGCACATTACAGTAAAACCTGTTGTTGTTGCAGCAGTTTACTGTTTAAATCTTCCACCTTATCCTATCTGGATTTATATCCCTCCATGCTTTATGATGTCTATGCCTTTGTGTTTTTTTAGCTGGCTAGAGCACTTTGTATAATAGTTCTGTTATTAAGATCTTGTGTGCATTATGAGTCAGAATAGATGGACTACAATGTAGTTCATCAATGCGTATAGTAGGTCCTGTCCGTAGAAGCCACTACAATATCTGCTTAAGAGTGACATATAGACATGGAAGATTATGAGGGTTTTAAGTTTTTTGTATCGTTAGGAAAGAAATTGCACTGCTGTTTCCAAGTGAGTTGAGAACCGATTCATGTATAAGTGGTTTCTTGCTAGTTACCGGCATCCTCCAGTTTTACAACACTGGTTTGCCCTAGATAGGTTAAACAGTCAAATGTTACAGTGAACTGGAGTTTCCAACAAAGACCAGTTTATCACCAAAGCAGATCATCAAAAGTACATCCATGGTGTGTAAAAGCTTTAGGCCATGGCTTTAGGCCATGGTTTACCATATCCCAAGAGTTATCTCCATAAGGCACGCAGATCTCTGAATTAAGCACACCATTAATCCAAGTCCAAAAAACTGCCACAGAGTGAGGCTTCCACCCTCCTACCTTGCCAAGTAACCCCTAAAGCATAAATATCTGCATTCCCTGGCTCTCCCACTAATTCAAAAAGCACTTTCACTTCTCAACGATTTAATCTGAATCCAAACACCAAACACCTCAACATTATTTTATCTAATCTGTGACGGTAGCAAGCAGATGTCAAGATAAGGGTTTGCCTGAGCCTCTTCTCTGAAACCTTATCATATAGAATTAGGTTTAAACCAAATGTGACATTACAAAAGTTGACCAGAAGCGGGTTTTGATCTGAGTTATTGTCTCTTATGTGATTTTAAAACCAGGCTACTGTAAATCATGTTAACTCATATAAATCCTAATACCAAACATTCCAGACAGTAAAAAGCTGTTTCTGCAGCTTCCTTGCACCCAGGGTTTATAGAGTTTAATTGGGCAGCTTGTGACGTGGATTTAAGCTAAACCGAGGCCTCAGGAGGTGAAAGATTAGTACATTAATCCACATGCAAAATCTACTTTTATTTATGTGCCCTGTTCACCAATCTTTACCTTATGAGTTATTGAAATGAAGCTTTTTTTTTTTTCAAACCTGTCTGAATACAATAGTTTGATATTATTCAGATTCATCTAGACTGCTATTGTCTTTAGACATTTACTCCCATTTTGTGCCCAATTTAAATGTCACCAGCCATAGGAGGACTCAAATTGGTTCTTTTCATCCTGCAAACCAGACTTTTGGAAGAAAAAAGAAAGAATTGTTGCAATCTAAAGCTTTGTGAAAGGTCTCACCTTTACAGCTGGCACAAATTAAGATGAGAACATTCGTAACTTCTAACAGGACATAAAATAGCATCTGTGGAACATCAACTGGAGGGCAGAGAAGTGTTTGTAAATGAAGAGCGAAACACAGGGCAAGGGAAAGCTGGGAGGTGGCTGTGCTTTTTCAGCACTGAGCACAGCACACAACAATTAGAACCTGGGCATGATCCAGAAAGGTGGAGACCAGAGAAGTCACAGTAACATCTGGCGCTCTGTGTTTGTAGGTATCTGTAGGCAGGCCTGATAATTTGTATGTTTAATATCCTGAGGTGGTTGTATCCGGTAGCTGCAGTCAAATTAAGGTAAGAAACCTGGAGGGGTATTACACAAATGTATCATTTTTATATTCCTCATTGTTTACCTCTTTTCCATAGGCTGAATTCAAGTACGACATGATGAAAGAGTGTGTTGTGGTAGAAGTGGTTGTTCTTTTAGAGATTGAGTGAGATAGAGGGTGTGAAACTACAAAGACTGCTACTCTAGTAAGTGTTGTTCTTCCAGTACAACCCTGCCATATCTCTGACTCCAAGCCATCATGATTATTAAAAGAAAATTGCATCTTGCTGTTTTATTAATAAAAAAAAAACTTTCACAAACTCACGCAAAGCAGCAACATGCTCTTAATTTTGACTTGAAACAGCCTTTTTTTATGCCTGAAAAAGCATAATAAACAAAATTCCTTGTAATTATGACAAGTGTAGTTCGAGCTCTTGTAGGGTCCCTGGAAATCACATTGGTCATTTGCTCTCAGGTTAAGAAGGCAAAACCACAATGAATTATCCTCATCCTGCTTCAATGAACACAACTGGTCAGACGCCTGACAAACCCAGACTGAGACTTCCCAGGCTGGGCCTTGCCACCAGGGTTCAGTGTATTGGTAACATGATCCATTGCTTACGTTTCACCAGGTGAAAAGAGGCGATTGGCTTGACAGCAGGAAAAGAGATTGTACATTTATCTTTAGCCCTCCTAATCGATAAGTGGGTTGCAGTGGTGAATGACATTCAGGGATTCCGATAAAAAAAATATTAATGAAATAAAATAAAAAGTCTTGCATGGTTTCACCACAGCTATGTTACCAAGTTCCCAGTATTGCTAGGGAAATCTTGGGTCTTCATTTGAATGGTTATGTTGGGTTCAGAAGCTACACAAATATTACACTGGAAAAGGGATGAATGGGTTAAGTTCGAATTATGAGAAACGCCTTGTTAAAGTTGTGAGGGTGGTTCCAATGGTGACATCAAAGGGTTTCAACAGCAAGACCGCTAAACACTTCAGACTGCGTACATGTCTTATCTCTTTAGCAGCTCTTTTTATAAGGCACATTAAAATGAGAAAAACAAAGGGCTGTTAGAATGTGACACACCACAATTCAGCAAAGCATTTGGAAGCAATTATTATTGTAATAAAAAAAAAGGTCAGAAACATGGTGCACCAATTATGGGATTCAGTTCAGCGATAAGTCAATCACTTTCGAACACGATTTGTACTTGCAGCCCTTATCTGATTAAATATTTACAAACCTTTCAAGTTTGCAGCTCAGCTCGATGAGTTTTGTGGTGCATCAAAAATGACTTTGAATTTAAAAAAAAAAGTGCATTTAAATAAACAAGTTTCATATAGGTTACATAATGTGCTAATGTCATGGAACATGCACAAAATATTCTGTTGAAAACATATTAAATTGCTTAAAGTTACGTGTTTCAGAAATGAATTTCTGCTTAACGTAAACGTGCTCTGATGAACCTTGCCAGGCTAACCATATTTAAACTGTAATCTTCCCTTTCTGCATAAGAAAACAATAACTCTGAATTGCTCAGATGGAGAGAACAAAATGTATCAGAACAAAAAGCACTCAAACAAAATACTAAAAAGCAAATTAGCAGTTTATGTAGCTGAGGGGGGGCTGTCTTGTATATGTTCTACACCTTAAGCCACACATTATTTACCACATTGCTGTAATGATTCTAATTGGTGCTACTGTATTATCACACTCACTTAATATAGTCCTTTTAGTGTTTAAAGTGTTGCTGCAACTGTTTAAATAACAGGCTCTTTTCAAAATGTCCGCTCTAGTGCACTGATAGTGTAAAAAGTATTGCCCACATTGTCAAACAGGTAACACAGCGATGACAATCCATGATGTGGTACGGAACAGAAAAGCCAGAGCCCTTCTTATGATGTTTTTATTTATTTATTTTTTTAATTGCTCTTAGAGGACAGATCTCAAAACCCAGTGCACTAGAGCGGCCACTTTGAAAAGAGCTTTGAAACAGACTTTAAAATTATCAGTGTAAATAGTTGTCAGGATGTTAACAATGAAAAGAAAAATTACAGGAATGTCGTTTAAACAGCTGTAGCAACACGTGAGGACGTGTAACGCTATATTTTTCAGAACCCTACTACTTACTCTTGAATTACATTTGCGTTGTTGTATGAAACTTATTGTATTCTGAGATATTTACTTACAAAAGAATAAGGGGAAGTGTATACTATAGGCCAATGTAACGTATGTTTCTTCACACATGATTATAGTTTAAATAACCTTAAAATGTACAACACCAAAAAAGGAGCACATTGTGTACCTACATGTATCTAAATACATGACAGATTTGTCTTTGGGAATAGACAGCTGCTGAAAGAAGGATATCGAACATGTTTTCCCCCATGCTTTATCATACTTGACTATAGTTTCACTTTTCCCATGCTTTTACTGTGGTTTCCCTCAGCAAACATTTAAAATGGATAAGTACTTGTTGTCACACAAACCTCATTTCCATGACAGACACATACCATGTCTCACAGGAAGGCTGTAAAATCTATTCTTCCAATTAGAGATGATTTACTATAGTTTTAATACGTTTGGGCGGTCCTGTCTCTGTGATGTTGATTTGTCGTTCTCACGAAAGGCAATACAAAGTTAAATAATATAAACACATACAACATTAAAAAAAAAACAGGAAAAAGGCAACACATGACAAATGAGCAACATATTTTCTAATTACTCTTTTAATTATAATGTCCACCGTGATTCGTTTAGCTTTCCATTAAAAAATAAAAGGTTTGTCACTCAACAACTCATAAACAAGTGTTTCTTCTTGAAGATATTGAGAAGGACTTAATGGTATACAGTCAATACAGGTTAATAAAACACTCCACCAAATTAGTTCCGTGCCTCTTAATAGCATGTTTATGAATAATCTATTCCAGACTTCCAGAATTTTTCTCATGCAAGAATTGATCAGCCTCAGGAAAATGTAACCAAATGCTGCAATTACAATGCCTTTTTTCCATAAGGGGAAAGCTTGTTGAAGATAGTTTTCTTTTCAGAATAATATTACCCTTATAAACATTTACCACATGCATGGTATTTTTGTAGTTTGGCCATGCTTTCCCCATGGTCAAACTTGACATTTGCCATAGTTTATCATGATTTGCCACATTTATTAATGTGTTTAATAAAACATTGCCCATTTTGTTAAGTTGTTATCGACCCCTCATTTCAAAAGAACCCACATAGGATAAGCTGAGCACAAAACGCACTACATTATAAACATCGATAAACTTTCATAAGGTATTTGGCTCATATTATTCAGCGCTCAGCGTCAGTGTGTGCAGTAACACTAAAAGATAAATGTCTCGACTGTATGTTTGTTGCAGTTTTGAATTTTTTTGTTTGTATTGTTATGTGTGTTTTTGGTGCACTATGTTGTGTTGTTACTAGCTACTTTGGGGCTACGTTTGTGCCAATGACTAGAATAGTAAAACTAATACCCAGTTCTTACCAGCTTAAGCAGGCTATGCATGATATAAAGCTTACAGTAGTATAAACACGCAAAATTCACAGTAAACTGCAAAAGTCATGTGCAAATATACTTAAGCATAATATTGGTATAGTTTGTAGTGTCACATGTTTTTGGTCACTTGTGTACTGTAAGAAAAATCTCACCACTAGAGTACAGTTGTAGATATCCCATTATGTGTTGTGGGGGTAGAAAAGAAATACTGATATATCCTAGGCTGCATTATTTGTAAAAACAGGGACTTAATCTGCCTGATATACCTGGATATATCTGAAATACTGTACCTGTTGAAGACGAGTTTGGAAAAAGTTTGTTCATCCTAATAAAAGCACCAGCCAATATCTTCATATCCAAGTGTTTTGTTGAAATGGACTGGTTTATTAGGCCAAAGAAATGCATTCCAGAATCCCTGTCTAAGCTGCCCATGTTACCTGGGTTATATAACGTAAGATTAAAGCTGCGTTTGCTGAAATAGCTCCAGTTACCGCTTTCTTATTTGTCCAGAACGTTTTTCATATTAATTAATGGTATATGTCAAGCATTCGTCCAAAACCGTATCTGGTAAACTGATATGGAGAAAAGAAGTTCATTGTGTATTTTACAGGCGCTTTTCTGTGTAAGCTATTTGTTATGGTGCAGCTGTTACTTCATTTTCAATTATTGGAATTGTTTGTAGTTAATAATAAAAATATCAAGTGTAGCGACTACAGCCACATCCAACCTTTCTAGTAGTTTGAATCCAGCTTTTGAGATCACACGCCCTGCAGCTAAAAGAATATAAAAGAGTGCAAGATTCCAAAAGTTAGGTCATCATCTGTAGTTTGAGAACTGTGCACATTTTGTGCACATTTTGTGTGTTTTTTTATTTTTTTTAAATGTGGAAAACCTGTTAGTTTCAGGACGTCCAGTACCCAGAAGAACATTAAACGTTCAACAGGAAATCTACAAGATTTGTACATGTTACATTGCATTATTTATTTGACACTTGAGGCTAATACCTTACACTTACTTTGGAGTCTAGTATTGACCTTTGTAGTTTATCTGCACCCCAACATCAAGAATATTACACTTCAAGAAGGACTAGAAGCTCTTGCACTGTGTTCCTATTAACGTATTGCTGGTAACACAATAGGTAGCTAAAATCCAACATTAGTATTATTGTACAAAATATCAGAATGACATGAAGAGTAAGTAGCATCCAGTGTCATTTTACATTCCTTTACTATGTTAAATTCCCTTTATTATTTTACTCTTCCCCTGCTGTTTGCAATTATTCTGAGTGGTTATCGGTTCTGTTGGTCTCTATATCTGCTTTTACCTGGCTTTGAGTTTGCTTTGAGCATGCTCAGAGAATCCTAAATGCTGGTACTGGGCAGACTTCCTCTTTCCATTCAAATCACGTGACAGTGGCTAAGTTTACAATGACGTTTGGCACATAACTGAGCGTTCTTTTTATAAAAATGTGAGGTCATTGTGTTTTTCTCGTATTGTATGTTTCTAGATTTTGGAAATGCACGTTCCAAGCCTGGAATGCAGAAGGGACTTTTCTATTAACTTGAGTCAAAATAGATCTACCCTGTGAAGAGCTGTACCAGGGAGTAACTTTAGCGAGCAGATTTTTTGAAAAAGTCAGGTTAAAGTTATTTAAGTTATTTGTTTTAGTCTTATTTAAATTTAAATGTTATTCAGAAGATATGGATAAGTGGATAACTCGTGAACCTTGGCAAAAAGCTAATGACCAGAATGAACCAGGTCAGTCTTATCCACGCACTTGCGTTAATATTTCTGAAACGTTTAAAGGATTCAAAAACAAGTACTGAAATGTTTTGCATCATTATTATTATGTATTGTATTTGTGTGCGGAAGAGCAAGAGTGGAACGACATTATTGTTCATTGTTTGAGACCGTCGAGAAGCTGGTCTCGTAAACTGTAGCTGCTGGGGATGGGGTTAAATCCCTATCCCAGAAAAGCCTGTGGAATGTGGCTGAAGCCTTAATAAGGTAACTGTCTAATGGATAATTAAGGCTCTAGCCACAGTATAAAAGACCCACTCCAGGCTCAGAGATACAGAGTATCAGAGAGGTGTAAGAAGGAGGATAGTAAAGAGTGAACGCTACCAACATGGTACTTGTTTTTATAGTAAGAGTTATAATTGTTTGTGTGATTTGTACTTTGGCCAGAGTGCCCTTTTCTTTTTGGGTTTTTGTTTAAACCTTTTTGTTATATTATTTAATAAATATAAGGCTGCGACCGTTTCAGCCCAGCACCTTTTGTTTTGACTGCTGCTTCCTGAACCTGATCCCTATTTATTAAATTTGGACTGACAGCTTTAAGCGCTCTGGCTGTTGTTGAAAAGAGATAATATAAAGTACTGGATGAAAACATGTTTGAAGCTTAGTAAAGATCCTGGAATAAGAAAGCCAGCTTGGAGACACATGCCATAAATTATTCCACGGAGACAATGCAATGTCTAGCCAATGAAAGGATCCTATGCACTACCACAAACTTGGGAGGGGGGCAGAGAGTGTACGGTCGGAACTTTTAAAGGTTTTACCTTGGAAAAAGAAAAAGAAAAACTACCGGCAAAGGGTCGATCTCGCGGTAATCACACAGAGCCAAATGCCTTAGCATGCGATCTTGTGAAACATGACGTATTTTGCATTTGATACCAATAAAAAGGCATGTAAACAAAAGGATTTATTGAGTTCAGCAGAAGGTATCATTGCCAACACAACACGTTAAAAACGCATATTTATTATCAATTTTGTGCCACAAAATGCCTCCAGAAACAATCCAAAATTGAAACCAGGGCCAAGTATGTATCTCCCAGGAGAGGGGAATGTGAACAGCATGTCTAGCTGGAGAACTGAAGTCGAAAACAATCCGGGATCGTTAAGCAGCAATTGCTTCTCTTTCCATTACCCATCCTGCAATCTGTGAAAATGAGATTTTCTTTTAAGTTGTTAAGCAGGAAAAACAAATAAGGAAAATGCAGGGAAGAACATCATATGAGGCACCTGTGGTAACTTGGCTTCAGAAGTCAGGTCTTTAGCTTGCCTGGTAGACCTTTGCACCTGGAAAGGTTAGGTCACTGGCAGGATACCTGACTGCCTGTATAAGGGTCATAACCAATGATTGGGGTCTAATGGGCATTTGTTGTGCTATCAGTATCTTGAGATCCATCACATGGCACAGTGCTTAACCTTTCCTCCATTTGCAATGCGGTTCATTCAAGTCCCAATAACAAGTAAAGCATTCTAAAGGTACTCAGTCTACAGAACTCATCAATGCCTACAGCCATTCTAGAACCTGCTCTTGTCAGATCTCAGAAGAGTTAATATTTTCCAGCTGGGGTTTTGTTCTCCTTGTGATGTGTATGGGATGTTACATTTTCTGATGAAATTTGAGGTAGGTTTCCAACCAGGATAAAAAAGGCTTTAAAATCTTTGCACAAGTGACATTGTCATCTATTTTACTTGTGCAGAAGACCTCTTAATTATTAGTCTGTTATTTTAATTAAACATTTCCCATTTGTTCACTGGCTATATTCAGAAATAACACCTAAGGGCACTTTTTCAATATAATGAGCTATTAACTTAGCACACTTCCACGAGCACTCATGAAAATGATTGTTTCTATCTAATTTTACTCCCTGGCACTTTACCTAATCATGTCTCCAGTATTGTAGCTCAGATGGTCTAACAGTCATGATGGTTTAACTGGAATCAAACCATTAAGACCGTCTTGATCATGCCACTTTTTTAAAGTAAATAACCCAGATACGTGTTTTGCCATGTTTTATTATGACCTCTCAGCTGCTGACTCCATTAAGAAAGTAGATTCAGGAGTTGAAAACCTACGATGTCACAACATTTTTTCAAGAACCAGGAAGTAACAAAAGAAACCTAGCAACAAATAATAACACAGCCAGGTAGATAGAAAAATGATAACGGTCTCAATATTTCACCTAATCAACATCATAAAAAGATACAAAAACAGACTGTACTGATTTTAGTTTGGCTGAGGAAATAGAACAGTACACCACAGTTTGTACTTTTCAATTTAACACATATTCAGTAAATACCACAATCTTTATTACAACTATATCTGTCACTGGCTGAATCCACAAAGAATAACACAGCAGCTAAATACATAAGTTAGACAAAACAAGAAATGGCATAAATCTTTAAGCCATACAAACATGTATGTTTCCCGCAGATCTTTCAATGTTTAAAATGTTAACATAGCACCAGTGAACAGTTATTTTTCCGTTCAGTCTGGCATTTAGGTTTGTTCTTCCTTTTCCACTGGCCTGCACCTTTTCACACACCTGAAATCCGTTATCCGTCCAGCTCATCATGCAGAAAGGATATCGCGAAGAGGATGATGACAACATTTTAAATAAACCTTGACAACCGAACACACATTTTCTTCTGGTGTGGTTAATTGATTTACCACCCGGGAGCGATTCAATGTACACTCGATGTCGCGCTATTTTATGTTTTTGCTTGCCAATTATAAAAAATAAATAAATAAATAAGCAAATAATTCCCATGATAAATATATTAATTATCATGGGAACACCTTCCATCAAGCGGTCATAAGCAAGATATATTTATTTCTTTATTTTTTTAAATTAAAAAATGATTTCCATTTTTTTTCCCCCCAATTTAGATTGTCTAATTATGTTCCCTCAACACAGCAGATCCTCGACAAAGCCAATGACTACACGCAGGAGCTCAACGGCAAATGTCAGAGAGCTGCAGTACCAGATGCTGAAGAACAAAGTCCAGAGCCTGCAGGAAAGCCTTGTATGACTCATCTAGCACACTGTAAGGTCGCGCCTTTACCAGGAGAGCAACTCTGGGACACCCAGAACTTTTTTTTTTTTTTTTTTTGTAACATTTTTTATTTCAAAACAGATCTGATCAGGTTAATTTGATGATGCTTCTTTCTTGACTCTGGTGCGTACGGGATGTCATTATTTAAGGCTGTATCTGAACAGCTTAGTCACGGTTGCTTCAGTAAACATGTGACACGCTAAGCCAATTAATGTAAAAACAGAAATGGGTAGTGACAGTGTTATTCAGATCTATAAGGTAAACATGGGCAGGTGTACCAACATTTTTATTTTTTCACATTTAATCAAAATCTATGGAAATCTGTAAATTGTAACTTCCTTGCTTATTGTAGTTCTCTTAAATGTTCATCTCATTATACACCAGTCCTATTAATGCAATGCCTTGCCCAACACAAAAGAGAGATTCTGGTTCGTGCAAGGTTCTGGGGTGAGCTAAGGACAGACATTCAAATATATACATACATCAATTTAAAAGTTTATCGCCTGGAAATAGACAGTACTGGGAATCGTGGTTGCTGCCAAAGTGTTTCAAAGGCTGAATGTCAGTCTCATGATAAACGATGGTGTCAAGACACTCTTTCTCCATGGTTTTAATTTAAAAAAAATAATACAACAAAATTAGGACTTTGAATTCAGTTGAATTTCAAAATAGAATGTGTGTGTGTGTGTGTGTGTGTGTGTGTGTGTGTGTGTGTGTGTGTGTGTGTGTGTGTGTGTGTGTGTGTGTGTGTGTGTATATATATATATATATATATATATATATATAATATATATATACAAACGCACATATATATACATGTATCTATTGTGTGTGAATATATATGTTTAATTATATATTTTTTACTGTTTTGCTATTGTATTTATCTATCTTTTTCACTATTATTTCTTTGTCTGTATTAGTATTTACTATATTAGTTTTTATAATTTATTCTTATAATGTATTTATTTATTTCGTCTTTGTTACTGTCATTGTTTATTATGCAGACACTTCTTTTTTTTTTCAACATAGCTTTTTTCCTTGCATTAGAATTGCAGTGATTCAAAATGGGTTATTTTTTGTTAAAGTTCTGATGCCACCTTTGAATGTAAACATCAATCTCTCCTTCCTACTTTCAACTGAAGAAGAGACCTCTGAGGTCTTGAAAGCTTGTGATTTATTATTGTCTAGTTAGTCCAATAAAAGGTATCTCCTTCTCTTTGTCTATGAAACAGAAACTGCAACTCCTAATTCTTTAAGGACTGAATAAATAGCTACAGTTAGCAGCTGTTTTTGTAAATGGTTAAAAAGTTTAATATCTATTGAACCGAGGTGTAAAGTTTAATATACCTTAATTTTAAATCAAAATGACCTTTAAACAAAACAGATGTAGAAAAATAAAATTGGAATCGCCATAATACAATCACACCTGTGGAAGAAACAGTTTTGTTTTTTTACGTAAACAAAGCCTAATAAATATTTTGTGAGCCTAATAAGACATTCATTTCATTTATTTTTTTGTTCTACTATAATCGTGGCTTGCACTAATTAAAGCCCTTTCCAGCTGATGACATTTTGGGGGGTTCGTTCACTTTCCCCAGTCTCCCTGGGCTACACCCTTCAAACTGGAGGTTCTGCGTCAGGCCAGAGGGGACCCCCGGCCACACTCTCTATCCCGTTGCAGCTTGTGCGCTTTCCCTATTCTAGAGACTCACTCTCCTTCTCATCTGTCGGTGCAAAGTCTGTCTCGCAGTCCTTCAACCTCTTACTAATCTCTCTATTTCTTTCTTTCTAGCTCCAGGACGACTGTAAGCTCTGTTCCAGTCCCTCTAACTTTTTCCTTTCAAGGCTCTCCTTCTGAGGTCTGGTTGGTCCCGGTGGGTAGCTCCGTGCCCAAGTCTCTCAGCTGTAGCGGCTCTCCAAGAGTCGGGTCCTCTGTCCCCTCAATCCCTTATGGGTAGCTCCGTTCCCAAGCCGCAACATAAGTGGCTCTCTGCAGAGTAGGGGATTCTATCTATGTGTTTTCAGGTCTTGGGTCACCAGACCAGTCTTCGGCTATAGGGTTCTCCATCACCGAGAGCAAGTCTGCTGTTCTATCCTTTTATCTCACGTCAGCTGTCCTGTCATGAAGCACTACACTTGCTACTCACTATTGCCCCATGAAATAATGTATATGTCAATTTGGTGGATTTTAATTAACTAAACTGTTAGGTTGTGTTTATGGTCACCAGAAAAATACATAAAGTCTCAGTCTAGTTTCCTGCATAGGTGATTTCTTACCAAATGATGGCATGACAGGGAAACCAAACTGCTTCACATAAATGTATTTCCTAATGTTTTCTAATTCCAATGTTCCAGAAGTAGGCAGCTGCTCTTTGCTTATTGTGGTAATTAAAGTGAAATGTAACGGCTTTCACCACAGCTTTCACTGTCTGTGTATTTGTTTGTTTGTCTTTCTTTCATCCCCTCCGGACATTGCACAGTGACCAAATCTCCATCCTGAAATGAGGTCTGGCTTGCCTAGTAGTTTAACTTCCTTAACAAGCTGCCCGCCGCTATACGAGCAGAAATATGGCAAGCATATGTTGGCAACGTCAGAATGCTAGGCACACTGTTTCTGCTAACCCTTTGCTTGGAGCAATGGCAAGAAATCCAAAGGAAATGTTTCCCATAACATTCTTGTGATCCCATCTATTCATATGTTTATTCAGGTATTCACAACAGGGCTGAGCTCGATGTTTAAAGTGGTAAGATAAATTGCAGTGGAGTAGTTTGTCTTCACCATAGACTGTGCGGTTTACATTATTTGTCATTTTTAAGTACCATTGGCATGCTTTATGCAAAGCAGGAGAAAATGTAAATGCTCATTGATCAGTTCCTATGGAAAACGTTAAGTATGGTAAGCATTTCAGTTTGGATCTGGAAAGGTGTATGACCAGGAGTGACACACTGAGCTATGCCTCTTGAATGATACCTATTTTGTATTTAAATTCTAGATTTGTTGTAAAAATCCTTCGGGAAAAGGTTCTCAGCATATAGTTGACCAAACCTTTCTTATTTTTTTAGATAATATTAAGTCTTTACACCCAGGAGCAGATGCAGGCAAGTTTATGACCATTTTGTCTCCTTAACCCAGCAGAGTTCCAGAGATACTGGCCTGACACAAGCCTACACACCCTGACTCTTCCAGTGTCTTTACCAAGAGTTTAATAATGTGATCCCCATTATGGCACAAATGATCCAGCTCTACTGGGTCTGCTGCATTATTGTTCTATTGAAATTCTTGGCTGCTCAAATTTCAGCAGTCAGTCATGGGATTTTTTCATCGTTAGTTGCACCTTTGTTGTTCTTTTTGTTTTTGAAAATGTTTTAATTGTCACACCGATATTTATGAGCAACTTATTTTTAAAAGAAACACTAGGGAAATGTTATCATCACATTGGAAACATATGGGGTGTATTACTTAATCAAACCTTTACTCTGACAATGTTAAATTAATTTAATTAAATGTCATGCTCATATTAGTTACTATGCAGTTAAGTTCTTTAAACAAAATCTAGGGTTTCATAAATTATTTAAAATGTCACCGGTAAGAACATGATTTATGTTGTTTCCTCAATTCTGGACACTAAATAGCAAATGAACCATTTGTAAACCATACAATTATTATTATTATTATTATTATTATTATTATTATTATTATTATTATTATTATTATTATTATTATTATTATTATTATTTCTTAGAAGATGCCCTTATCCAGGACGACTTACAATTGTTACAAAATATTACAGTACAAAGTACCGCATTATAAAATATCAAATTACAGAATATCATAATACAGATTATAGTAAATATTTGTTTATATGAGTAAAGACTAGTAAGAACATGTGATAAGTATGATAAATGGATGAGAATGATTTTCCAATATGAACAATTACATGAGTAAAATCAAATACAAGATACAGTTATAGTTAGGAACAGTAGTTGAATGTGGTAAAGTATGGAGCAGTTCAGTGCCACTACAAGCATTGGCATGAGCTGGTACAATTGGATGCCATATAGTCCAGTATAGCTGGGAGTTGAGGTGTCTTGAGGAGGTGCCGGAAGGTGATCAGGGACTGAGCAGTCCTGATATCCATGGGCAGGTCGTTCCACCTCTGAGGAGCAAGGGTGGAGAAGGAGCGGGCTCTAGAGGCGGGGGAGAGGAAGGGGGTTAGTTAGGTGGCACGGTTGGGGGTGAGAGGGGATGCTGGGAGAAATTATAGTCTGGGGATATTACCAAGCAGCCTGTTTGTGTTAATTACAGTGGATATTCCCAAATGGTACTCATATCTACTTGTACATCACAGTCCCAGTGAAATCTATCAATCAGTTTACAGTACTTGATATATGCAATTGTATTAAAGCACACAAGTTAGAGATTTTGGTTAATTAGTTTTACAGAACACATTAGCATTTATATATATATATATATATATATATATATATATATATATATATATATATATATATATATATATATATATATATATATATATATATATAATGTGTATAAACTAATGTAATTATTTTGATAATAAATCGGTTTATGTACATTTCAATATATAATGTAAATAATATAGTGTAATTCCTGAAAAAAATTACACATTAAATATAAAAAAGAAAATCATGTACACAGGTTAAATGTTATGACAGACCAAACTCTTTTATTAGCATCAACTGAAAGGCAAGATCAATAATCCAAAGAAATAAAGGTAAGAGACAATAACTACTTTTTATTCCCAGGATGGTCACTAGTTATTTTTTAACTGTTGGCATTGATTACCACAGAGCCTTTTGTATGATCCAAAAACATCTTTAGAAAACAAACTATACTATGTGTCTTTAAAGTTTAATTCGGTTTGGCGTTTAATTTATTTGTTCTATAACGAAATTATAAAAACGTACAGTTAGTCGCAGCAGTTTGAGAAAAAAATTGAAGGTGGGCATTAAATTGAGCTGTGTTGACACATGGAAACTGCTTTGTATTAGAGGCTGTCAGAATCTCCATGCGGAAACAGCAGCAGCATTACTAAGTGAAACTCCCTTGCAAAGCTTCCTGGCTGTTAGGCAATCGTCACATTTTTCTGTTGAGGAAAAGATTAGTGTTTCTGCGAGTGTTGCAGACCGTCATTGAGCTATTAACACCATTAGAAACACGACACAATTGGAGGGGAGGATTAACTTGTCTGCGGAACACCCTGTGTGTCTCATTATGTTTTTCCGGTGATGTGTGGAATAGTGCAGAATCAGTGGATAAGGAATGTCTTCCTGTTCCGGGACAAATACAGAGGAGAAAGATATATCTCTGAGGTCAGTGACTCTTTTGACACCACGACACTCAGGTGGATTTTACCAACATCATTTGATGGAAGCTGTTGCTATGTACAAACATGATAGCTTCAAAACATAGCCTGTCACTTAATTAGACTGTATACTGGAGAGGTGGACAGAAATGTGCACTCTGGAGATAAATGCACTTACCCTTTTAAGGTGTTACTGTTTGCCTTTGATTGTCATTGCCCCTCAATATCTCCACCTCTCTATTGTATGCCCTCATTGCACCAGTACTGAGCACAGTAATACAAACAACTACTAGCCGGTTAAACTATATGTATTTATAGGTACATGTGTTGTATTTAAGACATAGGCATAGGCAAAAAAAACAAAAAAACAAAAAAAAAGAACAAGAAAAGAACAAACAATCTTAAGCTGAATACAAGGGTGATGTTTTTTTAATGTTAAAAGTAAAGCCTTGGCCACTAGTTGATGATTTTTTAATCAGCCGAAAGCAGCACAAACAAAAGAAAGGAAAAAAATAATTATTGGATTTT
>NC_054565.1:2659355-2684355 GCF_017654505.1 Polyodon spathula | reverse complement strand
TTAATGCTACAGTTACTGTGTACCAGTGGTAGATGCATAAACAGAGAAATGTGTATTAATCACCTGTCTGTGGTGACCATTCAGATGAATCCACATACATTTCCTATGATAAATACCCAGCATTGTTCCCTAAAAAAACACATTTTGACAGTCCACTAAATGGTGAATTAGCCTCTGTGTACAAATTGAATAAATGGCACTTTACCATTTTAAACCTCGCCTTTCCAATCCGATAAGATGGAACACAGCCTATCATAGCAACATATTAGATTAGCTGAACTGTTGGGAGACTGAGAACTGCCATTTCCGCCACCTCGACAGCTGTCAAGCTCAGTTCTCAGTGATCCCATCCTGTTTTCCCTCATACGCTCAGTTTGAGGTGTTCTACTCCCCCTAGAGGGGGAAGACTTGCATTGCAGTAGTGTTGCAGAGCCTGCCTTTAGTGTTTTCCAGTGTTGAGCGTGCGTGTTATTTCTGGGTTCTGTTACCATTAACAGTATTTTAAAGTTCTACACAAGCTGGTGTTCGTTCTGTAGTGCTGATAGGGATATCATCATAATTGAAGTTAGCTTGTCTTATCACCGAAAGTCAAACACTGGATACTATATCAGACAGGCATGTCACAACATTTATGGTGCTCATTTCGTTCTTAAAATGGCAGTTAACTCGTTTTGGAATGAGGATGACATTTTAAGTACGGAAACACCTCAAGCCTGAGGATTGTTGTTTGTTATGCAGTCTTGAGGATTGCTTGTTTCAAACATTACGCACTCATTGGGGCAGTCTACAGAGTAGTCATACACAGGGATTAACGTTAATATTTGACAATATATTATACACTGTTGTTTATGAATGATAAAGATATAGGGACGGCAAAAATTAGATTCTGGTCCTTAAGGGGTTTTTCTTATTTGAATATACATTTTTACAATTATTTGACAATGTACGTTTGGAACAAAATCCTTACAGGAATGTATATATATATATATATATATATATATTATATATCTATATATATGTTATATATATATATATATATATATATATATATATATATAAGGATCACATTCCTAAAACAATACGTATATAGACAATTATCATGTTTGTTGGTGTCACTATTTTTTTGTTAAAACATTTAAAATCAGTTTGAAGTATTCTGTAATTAAAAAGCTTTGAAACATGCTGTGAAGTCAGTTCCCTTATGTCAGTTACCTATGTCATTAACAGTGCTTTACCATCCTTCTTTGTGAGTGACCAGGCTTGCCTGTGCTTTGCCATGTTTTCATCAAACTGTCATGACTGGTCAAAAATGCATATTTAATAACAAGGTCTTACATCATTGATGTGACCAGATCTTGTGCTTCAACATCTGGTAAAGGTCACTAGTCACTGATTCTGTTTTTTTCAGTTCGCTGTGGGTGTCAATCAGTTGACAGCATGTTTTAATAATATTAAAATGAATACTTAGCCACGTCATGCTTCTTTAACCAATGGCACCATGAGGTTTAAACAAAAGGCGAGCCAGTAGCATAGGATTACAGCAAACAAACTAGAGGCTTATAGTAAAAAGTACTTCAGAAAAATGCATTTTACAATTCTGGATCGTCACGGTACTGTACTTGCAAGAGGGCAAGGTAGTACAAACGTATAAGTGAAGCAGAAAAATCATTTGATCTGGTCCCTTTATCACTACAGCATGTTACTAGTATTCAAAGAATAGTGAATTAACTTACCAGTCTCTCTTCTAATGTTTCTATAAATGCAATAACATCTCAGCTAATAACATGCAAATTGATTATTTACCAAATCTTTATTATTTTAGTTTATTTATTATCTCCACTCTATTGCTTGGTACATTACAGACTAAAATCCAGTGCAGTTCAAAGTTCACTTAGTTGTAATGTAAACAGCTTTACGATCATTCTGAAAATGGCTAGTCACATGTGGGACATGGTGTTGCTCTGTGACATGACAGCTTGCCCTTACCCTTGGATGACTCTTTGAAAGTTTAAGGTGTGCAAGAGAGGGTCCCAGAGCAACAACAGAATCATTAAATAACACCTATTGCTCGGTCTTTTGCAGAAACTTGTATTGCAGCAGGCAGTTTTCTGCATGTTGTACAGCAAGGCAGAGCACCTAATCCGCAACAGGAATTACTTGGGAAGTGTAGTTTTAATTGGATCACAATGTAGATCAGAAAATGACTTCCCTGGCATGCAGCTCCCACCACACCTAAACGATTGATGCCAGCCTAGCGGCACACCATCAACATAATGCATTGAACTGTACTTGAGATTACATGTGGTTCACATGCTGGTGCTTATACAGTAAGGGTACATTTGGCTGTGGGCTATTCTAGTTTTTCATTCTTCACAGTCATGATGTGTTAAATACGCATGAATCAAAAGCAGAAAACAAACTAAAAATAACCTTGCTTCACCTAGCGCCACTGTTTTGAACAAACTGCGATAGACCTATTTGTTTCCTTTTTTTTTTATTAGTAGCATTTCGTGAAGGAAAGTTTTGTATCTGTGAAACATGTTTTTTTGAAGAAGCTGATATCCAGAACAGTTTAATGAATGTCAAACTGTTTTTTTGTCCTCCGAATTGTAATTCACATTTTTTATTTACATTGTGGGGTTTTTGTATAGCACACCACCAATGGCCAAATACGATAACTACAGTTGAATTAATTGGGATTTGAACTTATCACTTAATTGACGCCTGTAATTAAAAAAAAAAAAAAAAAAAAAAAAAAAAAAAAAAAAAGCAGAAGGATTCTTACATTCATTTTTTTTTTTTTTTTTATTATTTTGTGGGCTGGAGTTATTTGTTTGTGCAGCGGTTTGAAATTTGGAAGCTTCTCTAACCAAACAGACAGCAAAAAGCCAGAAGTCAAATCCAGTTACATTCAATGTTTTGTTTGTTCTGTTGTTTTTTAAATGATCTGTTTTCATAATATTTATAAGGAATTTCCCTCAAAACAGTGCCTTGTAAATACTAGAAATCAGTCACTGGAGACCTATTAACAAGTGTTGGTTGAAGTATTGCAGAAGAGGAATACATTTCTACACAGATATTTGACTTAAAGATCAGATGAACTTTTGAACTAAACTTACATCTGTTTGACTTTTAGTCTTTTTCCTTCCTTGTTTTATTTAAGTAAAGCTGCTATTTTTTGGCTGCCTAATTTCAGTAGAGTTTCTACCACGGTTTGAATTTGAAATCAGGTACCTCTGAAGCAGTGTGATATTTGGATATTGGTATTAAGGATAACCTATCAGGCTTCCTATTCTCGGCTATACTGTTTTGCTTGCCCGGATCAGGTTTAATACGTGTTCATTTTCAAACCTGGAATTGTGAGCTACCCCTTACCACCATCCTGCCATTTATAATAAGCCTGGCCTATTCTTAAAGGGATAGAACTGGATTGAGTGCCAGTTACTAGTTCTGAGGAAACTGTGCAGGGGCATTTTCTATGAGGTTCTACACATGTATGGGATGTAGGTCACCATCCCTACAGGATACTGACACTTGATTGGATAAGCATCCTGCCTGGAATTTGTTTGACACGTTCAAGAGCTCTAATTCAGTTTGACTTCTGGCATTCTCAAACTCAAAACTTTTCTCAAATGGATACTATACTTTCCAGGCTCCAGCAGCAATTCCAGTTCTAGTTCAAGTGTAACACGTAGGTGGGGTTGTGCTTTGCAGTTTGTGTCTGTGTGCAGTACACTGTCGGTGGGCTTGTAAATGCTTCCTCGGTCTTGGAAGTGCCACAGAAGCATTTAGAAGCCCAAATTACAGTTCTTAAACATTAAGTGTAATTTCCTGATGCAAAACATCACACCCATGTGTGCTCGTGAGGACTGAAAGGGTTAAAAGTGTGTACGTTTTTCCGGGGTTTTGGAGCACTCTGCTGTAATGATTTGTAGCTGTGGATGTTTACCTCCCCACCAGTATGATATACACATTTTTAGAGAAGCAATAATAGGAAGTTAACCGCCTCACTTACTTTCATAGAAACAAACAGAAAGTGAGTGTGTGCTGCAGCTTGCACACAAAATGGTGCACGGAATGAAAGCTGAATGAAAAAAGAAACACATCACCTTGTTGGTTTTAATTTTGGTGCAGTGAATGATCTTACTTGCATGTTAGAAAGTAATAAAAATGTCATTAGCGTTTAGATAAAGTCAACAGACTATATTTAGACGGTTCTAATTTGAACATGTGATAAATACACCCTTTCGATTAATGATCAGCTGCAATTCGGAAATTAAAAACCTAATAGTCCTTGACACATTTGTTCCAGCAGGAAGCCAGAGGGATAGAACAGGACATTTTTAATGGACTTTTAAAATAAACATTTATGACCCTTGTTATATTGCAAACCGGTTCCTGTTTTTCTTTCTTCCTGAAAGTCGTGCCATCAGGAGTAAGTCATGAGGCGTATTTTAATTAAGGTAGCCTAACATTTGGAAGATTACAGCTAGCCTTCCTTACTAGAAAGAGTTCAGAGTCTTTCACTACACTGGCCTGTACTTTTACGCTGCATCACGTATGTTGATATCCAGCCACCGCCGTCTGTGTAATAATATTTTTTAGACGTCCCTTTCTTTAAATTCGTACTAGATCAAATCAGGATATATATCATATATTCAAGAGCAAACTCAGACCCACATCTAATATGCATAACCATAGAGTCATCCCTCAACACACAAACTGTTGTCCAGTTGTAATGGTTAGGACATTCCTTAGCACAAGCTTGTGAAAGAAAACAATATGATAGACCCTGTAGCCAAAGCATTGACTCATGACATTGTGCCATTGCTGATACACTGTGCAGCCTACCAATATGCCCTTGCTACTGTGGCACCAGCTCAATGTGCACTCTCAATCAAAGGGTCTTTTCGATTTTCACCATCTGTGGGGTTTGCTTCCAAATCCAGTCTGGAAGACAAGCCCTAGTAAAGTGACCAAGCACTATATATGTAGCATACATGTTTGTGTAAGTTAGTAATTCTTATGTTATTCAAATTGCATCCCTGACATGTGTTCAGTAATAAGCGACATGTCCTTGTTGCAAAACAGTTTCCTGGTCATAGTAGAATATCAGACAGACTAGAAAGATGAGAGTTGGTGCTCAGTTGACAGATGCTTCCATATCCAAGTATTGACTCAAAGCAGATTCCCACCACCTCACCTCTGTAAAGGAGTTAGTGATGGTACCTTGAGAAATGATCATCAAATCCCTCCAGAATGTCAACTCAATCATCCTGCCATTATCTTTTCTCTTTGCATTCACAGAAACATGAAACTAAATATATATTGATAATGTGCTTCTAAAACAAAATATCTGCTACTTAAAGTGATTGTAGCTAACAAAACAATTCCATAAATGTTGTTTTGCACTCCCATTAACTACATACTTGTGAAATTTTGAAACAAACACATGTTAGCTGAAACTTGTACTTGAATTTTAAAACCTGAAAATAACCGCTAGCATTTATGGAATTATTTTGTTGGCTACAGTGGGATTAAATCACAAAATGCCAGGCATGCTAAATTACAGCCATATGTTCTGCATTCAGACATTACTGTGACATTATTATCACAAGCAAATATATCATCACAGGCTAATTTACGACCAGATGCTTGCAGTTGTTTAAAAAACAATATATATATATATATATATATATATATATATATATATATATATATATATATATATATATATATATAGATATAGATATAGATATATAGATATATATATATATATATATATATATATATATATATATATATATATATATATAATGGTTTGCCTTGTGCATATTTTATGGTGTTACTAATCAAGATGGATGATGATTGAAATGTTTGCAGATAAATGTTGATATATTAGTTGACAGCTTATGCGTGTTCGCTCTTTGCAGTTGTGGATCAGATCCAATATTCCAACAGTACTTTGGCTCATACTGTGTGAGTATTTTAGGACTGCTTAACTAGTCACCTTATCAGATGGTTGGTCGGCGTGTCTGATAGCTGTTTTTTTTTATAAATATATTTAGCAACTGTAGGATATGTACCACAGCAGTTATAAATTACTCACATTGTTTATTGTAGCAAAAAAAAAAAAAAAAAAAAAAAAACAGACCAGAAACTGAATTTCCACCTTTCAAAAATAAGGGTTGTTGTAAATGTATATGGTTAAACCTGTGTGTAGGGTACTTAAAAATAAGTAATACAATTAATAAAAAAACGTTGCTGAGGGGGCGTGGCAGATGGGGACATACTTATCCGATCATAAGGATTGTTGAATGTATTCTAATCTTGGGGTATATGGGGGTGCCTCTTCTGTATGTCACATTTGCATATGGCATCATGGAACGCCCCAGGTATAACAAGCACCTGTGGGTAACCGGCTACCTAGCGGCAGTGGGAGAGGGTTTACTTGTGCTAATGAATAACACCAAAATGGCTGCATGGATTTTTGTTTTTCAAACCTGTCTTGTTTCCATTTACCACTGAGAGAAAGTTACAAATGATTTGAAATCGGTCCCTTTCATTTCCATCTGCAGCAAAATTGACTTGAATTCAGTGTCAGATCTCTGTTAAAGTAATAACTTAATGAGCTTACAACGTTTATATTTGATTGAAAATCTTATTATTTTATAGATAATCCTTATATATAGTTTAAAAATACACAGTTTGCATTCAGCGTTTTTTGATCGTCTGGGCATTTAACAAAAATAATCCCAAACAGCAGAGGGGTTTCGAGACATTTCTATCAGTGCAGCTTATGCTATACAACGCTTTGCTGTCGAGATAGCGAATGAAGAAATTAAAGGTTTGCCTCAGGATAACAGGAGCTGGATGGGGAAGCGCGGATGGTGCTCAGTTTTCAAAATGAAAATTTAAAATTTTGTTTACGTAATATGCATTATACAAATCAAAAGATCGTATTTTGCATGTGTGTGACATTTAATAGTAATTCAGTGATTTATAGTATTCACATATTGAAAAAAAAAACACACAAGCGTGAATGCCACCTGACGAACCTTCGAAGACAAAACTACCTTCGAATTCCTGGCTAGCGAACGAACCATCAAACACAACCTCAGCAAATGCGTAGAAATAGTTATGGCGATCTTGACCTTTGTGTACTATCCAGTTGCAGATTGCAGATGAAAACAGACGGCAGCTCCAGTTTGATATTGGAACGAGATGAGAGTTTTACATGACACTCATGGGGAAAGTGGAATTAGTTAGTAATAATCCATAGTATAAAACTGAGATTTGTGTCTGGCTAGCGTGCCACACTTTTTTCAAGAGTGTTCATTTGCATAGATTCTGGTCTCTTGTTTGGTTTGGCATGACTGTATATCAAAACAGCTTGTCCGGATTTTATGAATGTTTGCTTGGACAGTTAGTACAAGAAGTGAAACCACATACTGTGATTGGGGGCCAGGTCTTCCTATTGCAATTACTGAAAATTGGTAACATTCATTGACTGGAATACGTAATAAGTAATGCTGAACATATGTTTTTAAGCGTTTTGGTTGGCATTCAATACATGCCCAGATTACAAATGTGTCAACAATAGGAATTTGTTTTCTTTGTTTTGTTTAAATTGGTTGTTGCTAAGGTAAAGAAAATACAAATACAAATTTGAATGTTCTCACGCCTTTTATTTTTCTACACCAGTAAAGACTTGTTGCGGTCCATTGCCTGCAGTGCAAAGACCCAAGTGATTATATACCATCTTGTAAACTGAAGCACTGCTTCTTGTACGTTTTGAACCTCACACTGTGTTTAATACGATACAGTATTCCTTTATTTTTGTACTGTTTTTCTCCTTTCTTTTAGTAAGTACAGAAGTGACCCCTGTTTGCCCAAAAGGATGCGAGTTGTGTTCAGAGTACAACGGGTGCCTCAAGTGTTTACCCAAACTCTTCATCCTCCTGGAGAGAAATGACATACGACAGATAGGCATATGCTTACCATCCTGTCCTGTGGGATATTTCGGAGTTCGGAATCCAGAAATGAACAAATGCACCAGTAAGTATCTTCCTAATAATAATGAATTCTGGGAACCCAGGGGTGGGAATCGTATTAAAGAGAGATCTATATGTTCTCGTTGCTGTGTATAGTCACTTTCTGTTACAGTGATCCCATCCTGGTGACCTTTTAAGGCACCCCTGCATCGCTCTCACAATGGTACACCAGAGTGTAACCATGAACCTGTCCCCCTGCAACACTGACCCAATGTTATTTGCATTAAGGGATCAGGTAACAGGCTGGGGGGGGGGCTTTATGAATGAAGGAGAATTGGTAAGCTTCCCCTATGTCCCGTATCAATACACTACAGAAACAAATTGGTACAGTAATGAATAAACATCTGGGTTAATTGACCTGGCCATGTTTAAGAAATGAGGCACCATTCAATGAACGTTACAGCGCTCATACTGTTTTTATACGTTTTCTTGTTTGGATGTTTGTTTTTATTGCAAGCCTGTGAGGCTTATAACCTTGTTTGGATTGATCTGATAATTCATGGAACTGACAGTTACAGATTGTTATGTCAAATCGTTTCTCCAGAACACCCTCCTAGCTATTAATAGATTTACGAGCATCATAGTGTGAAGCTGTGTGAAAAAATCAACTGTTGAGTTTGGTTTGCATCAGAAATGGTGCGATTTGCATTAGAGAAAAACTGTTGTAATTCAAACCCTGGGCATGGTGGTTTAACTGCAAATTAGGGTAACCTGATACAGTGGAATCAAAAAAGTCATAACCGTGAATTGCAATACAGCTTGCTTTTTAGTTTTTTAGAAGATATTTTACTATATTCTACTACACGTTTCCATTTCTCTGCTGGGTGTTATTTTACCTATTATGAAAACATGTAATGTTAAGAATTTTATTTACATATTTTAAAGTGTAGATGCGATTGGTTGGACACAGCTTAAAAATACAATACTCATGGTTTGCAGAAAACATATCCATTGCCATTCCAAAACTGCTGTTAAAGACAGCATCAGAGTATAGTGAGGATGTGGCAGTTTAATGAATTGCTCAAGCCAGGAGGCATTGCCAGTGCAATTCCAGCATGACATGAAACCTTGTACACAGTACAAATCTATCAATTCCTTATCTTTTTATTGCATGTCAATGAGAAGCAGTAATAACTTGTCAACAAAATATACAATTCTGTATACAGTGCACAAGCTACAGTATTGTGTATGTATAGTATGCATGTAATACTGTATGTTTATATGCATATATTGCATGTATATGTAAAACACAATAAACACCTCTTACATTCCTAGCCAGGGAAAGAGGGATTTGTTAAAAGTGTAATTTTTGATACCATGCTGTCTTTTTTCTTTTTTCTTTCAGAATGTAAAATAGACAATTGTGAGGCCTGTTTCAGTAGAAATTTTTGCACAAAATGTAAGGAAGGCTTGTTTTTACACAAAGGGAGATGTTACTCCAGCTGTCCTGAAGGCTTCGCTGCCCTTAACGGAACGATGGAGTGTAGCAGCGTTGGTAAGCACAGTAATGCAATCCCAGCCTGTTTTGGAACTCAGCATGCGTTCAGCATTGATCTAGAGCAGCACACTATATACACAAAGTAGCTCCAGCACAGTTAGCGCCCTGAAACTCCAAGCTCTTAAATGATTCCTAAGTAGTCGTCCTATTGTTTAAACTGACATGCTCAGTGCTCGAGCTGCAATGCCCCGGCGCACAGACCCAGGGACCCAGCTCTGTGTTACTTTTTAGCCTCGAAAATAAAAAAAGTTAAAAAATCATCTCATAAGTGCCGTCTGTCGAATTCTTAGAAATCAATACTGGAAACGGCAGCGAGGTTCTTCGCTTTTTAAATTTTATTTTAAGTTTGGTTTGGCCGGAAGCCTGACAGTAAGGTTTTAAATTTATTGATTTCTTGAAAAATAAGTCTGACTTAAGTAAGCAAACACTGAATTAATAGCAGCACTCTTTAATAATCACGTCTTTTAGTGCTTTTTGGCACTCCTAAAGAAACACAGTGCTTTGGGGAATATGCAGTTCACTGCATACGCCTGAGGTTTATCATCACAGTCCAGTTATTTTGGCAGTTTCAAAGTAATTTTTTATAATGAAAAACAAAAAGCCCTTAAAAATAAGTTAGACCAAATGGGTTCAGATAAATGTAATATTGGTTGCATGTGTTGGTTGAAACAACGCAACAACAGGTAATGCCTAATATGACGTGCTGGAGGGAGGAGTGTGGGTGGACCTTGGTTTCACCCGAGAAAGGACTTGAAGCTCATCTCTTAAAATGATTGACAGGCCCAGAAACAAGTGGTTTTGTGGTGGGGATGTGGTGAAGGGAGAGGCCAGAACGAGGTCTAAAACAGAAATTAACTGGAGTCCATAAATGGTTACCTCCTAAATACTTCTGTAAATTCATTCAGTTCAGTTACCTCATTTAAAAAGCAATTTATCTCCAGCGAAAGTTGTATTGTTTGTCATGTTGCCTATGATATGGTTTACATGCAAACTGATAACATTCTTCATTTATTTATTTTTTTTTTGTCCCAGTTTAATAAGCTATAGAGGAGGAATGTTAAGTTCAGGGAAAGTTGTTTGTTTTATAGAAACACTTTTTCTGTATAATCACAGATAGCAGTATAGGGTTATTAAAAGCTGAAATTGCTCTAAAAACATACTTCAGATATCAAGTGTGCGGTTTCACGTTTATGGAAAACAAACAGATATATTAGAAGAACACCCTTCTGCGAGAAAGCAGTTTAATTATTTATTTATTTTTTTATCCAGGGGGCCAAATAAAGAGAGTTTATTTTAAAAATTGGCACAGGAGCATAATCCAAGCCCACAGAATCATTTCATCTCAGCATTGTTAAAGCACAAAGATATGCATGGTAGTAAGCTGCACATCCTTCTAGTTGGTGTTATTACTCCAGTACTGTGTATTCCTTTGGTGTAAAAACTGACGGTTCTCTTTTGCCTCTGTCAGTACAATGTGAACTTGGAGAGTGGGGGTCCTGGGGGCCTTGCACAAAGAAGGGCAAGCTGTGTGGGTTTAAGAAGGGCTCTCAGAACAGGACCAGGGAAGCTCTGCAGCCGCCCCCGGCAGAGCCGTCACTGTGCCCCCCAGAGACAGAGAGCCGGACATGCACAGTGCAGAAAAAGCCATGCGCCAAAGGAGGTAAGCACACCGAAACCCAGTTTTGTGGGCACTGTGCAATAACCCTGGGGCCAGATCCCTCAAGCTCTCTCTTAGCTTTGGATTTGTGCAATACGTAGATCTTTGGAATGGCAGATGCAGTCACAAGTAGTGTTCTTAAGGTACTGTAAGTACAGGTTTAGATGTAAAATGATTACCATTTCACAAATAAGCCCAGGTGCAGGGAAAATCAAAGTTCTTGGGATGCAAGAAGCTGTAAACCATGGTCCAAAAAATTGAGAGACAGAATTTACAGTACAAAGTTCAAAGACTGCATTACTTACTACAATATGTTATTTGTAGTGTACTGGTGTTCAAATTGCAAGGACCCTGTTGCGTTTAACTTTGCAAATTACTGACCCCCTGTTACCAATCATGCTGCACAAGTGCTGTTAAGCAGAGCAACGATGAGGACCTGTTTTGTGTGTCAATTCACTGTAGCTGACTGTAAAAGAAGAAAATGACTCCTGATTGGTCAGTCTAGTGATGCATTCAGAACAAAAACAACAGAACAAAACACTGAAGCCAGGTCCAAGGGGCGCAACAACCCACAAGTAAATATTGCCTTGAAGCCCTGAAATCGCTGTTTCTCTGTGTTTCTCCTTTTTGTTTGCATAGCTTGCAGATAGCCTATTTCAGTGTTGAGTATTTAGGATAGCTAACCCTAAAGAACTTCTTCTCAGTCCTTCCGTCTTTCACACTCTGCATCTATAAACTAAGTAGGTTAGAGGTCATTGTCACCCAGGCTAAATAGTTCACATAAAAGGATTGTGGGAAGCCTTTGACCTCTGGGTTAAGGACACAGAACACTGGGCCAATCCTCTGAGTTAAGTTCAAAATGCATTCCTATGAGAGTAGGCATGAGAGCTGGCATCTGGAAAGTACAGAGCAGCTGCTGTGGTAGTCTTTACTTGGTTCTAGTTCCATTTGTGATTGCATTGGATGCCTTCAGTGTTATTTGCCTCCACTTAATGCACTTGTCTTTCATTGTTGTGCAGTAAAAAGGCGGCAACTAATTAAGCTTTGTTTAAGTTGTAAACAGATGAGCTAGTTAGTACTCCCAATTAAGATCATAAGAAAGGAAACGGATTGCTTCTCTCAGCTGGAAAGCCCAAGCAATTATTCACAGTTCGGCTGGCTGTGACAGGTTTGTTTTAAAGATGGGGGGTGGATTTACATTGCATGACGCCTGTGTTCTGGAAAGAATTCTACTTAGGGTTTAGAGGAATAATTAACAATGAAATATTATATACTGCCCCAAAAAGATATTATGAAGGCTGACAGATTTGTAAACGTAACAGCTCCAAGATTTAAAGCAACACGTGTCATATGAACTACTTCAGTTTCTTTCTTAAGAAATTGTTGTTCCAAAGTGGAAACAATACCTTCTACAATAAGTGGAATTCATAGAGCACTTGTCAGGAATTGAACTTACTGAAGGTGATATGCACTTTTCCCCACCTGGCAAGCCTGTGTGCTGCGACAGTGGGCAGTTTGAGATACAGCATGTGTCTTTCAGAATGTATTTATTTATTTTTTTGTATTTATTTCAAACATAAATCAACACAAATGTGTTATTTCTTGAAGACCTTTTTGTATTTTAATAAATCAGCAGTTTTTTGTGACAATGCCTGTATAACAATACTGATCGAGCTGCTGTGAGCAGAGAGCGGTTTGTTTTTAGAAAACTTGGCCTTAAACAAACTGTTAACATTTCCAGAGCTTGCATCAACATTTGTTACAAATCTGTATTTTATCATTCAGAGATATGTTTTTGACGTTTTCCTAAACCATCTGAAGAAAAGTATTTCTTAAGGTGGAAATGTGGAAATAAACAGAAAGTAAGTAAAACCCTGTTCTGCATGGTCCCCTAGGCCCTGGTCTGGCTAGTACTGCTTGATTACTACCAGCACTTTGAGTTTAAATTACTGTAATTTACGGGGGGGGGGGGGGGGGGGGGGGGGGGGGGGGGGGGGCATGCGCCCTCGCTTTTTCAATGATGGGAAAATGTTCCCCTCATGTTGCAGGAGTACTGAATCATTTCTTTCACGATCATGTGTTGGTATAATCACTAGTCAGCGTAGAAGTCAATGGGTCAAATGGGATCGGATCCAGGACATGAGATGGTATTTTACTATGAGGATCTGGATTAGGGTCCACTGATCCGCAATGGTGATCCGATCCTGGAGCTGCACACACCTTAACTTGAGAAGTGAACATGCGTGGTGCATAGTTTAAAGACCCCAGCTGATAAATTTGTATACAGCCTGAGATCACAGTAATGTTGGGGGAAAATGGCAAATGGATGGACAAAGATAGAGGAGGATGCACTACATTGCTGTGTCCAAAACACAGGAAAGGGGTTTAAGTTTGTAATTCACCATAGCTCATGTTGTTTACTAATGTTATCACACTGAAGTTTCTGTCTACTTACAGTGTAACTTCTCATTTTAAATTGAAACAGCAAACTTAAAACAGCAAAATGACCTCTGTACCTTGTGCAGTTAAATATAGACATCAATAAAAACGAAATACATTTACAAGAACTTTTTACACAATTATTATACCAAATTAATCACAATATATTACTGATCCTACATTATTACATAATAAATACATCGCACAGACTTTCACATCTCTATTTAGCAATGATCCAAAAACTCACTCTTGGTCACATTTTACTAAACATTTTCAAACTAATAAATAAACAATTAACATAACAAACATGATCATATTCATCATAGTAAAGCTGAGTTCTTACTTGTAAACAGGACCATGTTTAAAGTTTGAAACTCATTGTCTGGAGCTTGGTGTTATTTACATTATTGTCATGTGCTTCGATTTGAAGTTCAAGCTGCGTCTGCATAGTTTAAGTGGATGGACGCTGACAATACTTTTTAAAAACACCCTTTTCTTCCACCAGTACAGCACTAGCATCATTTTAATAGCAACGCTTTATTTATCTTAAGTATTTCAATGGTGGGGAAACTTTTCTAAAAAATATTTCAAGGGCAGTTCTCATCCCTCTCATTAAATCTGCATCATGCCACACTCGCTTTAGCGCTCAACTCTGCCTCAGGGGCCGGTTTTATTGAAGGGATCTGGCTGCGATCTGGGCAGAGCTTCAGTGCTTCAGTGTCCCCCCCCCCCGCTTTTGAAACCAAAGTTTTGCCACTGACTGTGTATTGATAAACGCTGTACTGCAGTCACAATCCTCTGCAGCTGTCAATCCCCAGTCATTTCTGGCCGCAGTGTTTTACAGTGACAATATTATCAGTATTCAGTATGTGTATTCAAAAGATTAACTGGTCTTTTTTTTTTCATTTGTTATCTGAACAGCATACCTGAACCAGAATGTGAAAATATTTCAGGCTAGTTTGTTAAATTGATCAAGAAGGTCCAATCTCCCCCTTAATCAGACAGAATTAATTGTTGCGGTATGTAGAACACAATTCAAAAGCCAAAACCCAAATAAAACCCACTTCTAATATATTTCCAAGTGTGCTTGTAGGTAATCGGGTATGGACACCCCCCTTGACCTATTCCTGTCACTACATATTTGGAGCTGATTAATAAACACCAATGAAAATGAAATGGATTGTAATAAAGGGCGTCATTGTAATACAAATATTGAAAAATAAAATTACACAACGAAGCATACCGTATGCAAATGCAGAACTGAACCGATTTGTATTAGCTACTTTAAAAAGTGCATTTCAGTATTTGAATATGTGCTCATTCTGTCACTGCAGTATCCAAGGTAGCCTTGATAGTGTAATTCACAACAGAGCGCTTGTAGCAAATTATCTTCTTGTATGGCGATTCCTAGACTAAGCAAGAGGACAAGAATAACCACATGTGGTTTTGTTACTGTTTTTTATCAGGTTTCAAGCACTTGAGAGTCTCCTAATGGGTGTTTGTATTCCATTGCCAAGACAGTTAGCCCCTTAAGTCTGTCCTAGAGAGCTGGAACGGAGTGTGGAGACGGAACAGGGCTATGAATTGTATAGCAGCATTCAATCTTAAAGCACAAACACAGTGGCTGTGTTTAAATATAACAGCTTTATTGAGCTGAGACCTTTGGTCACATACAGGATGTGGCTGGAGTCAGATGCATGTAAAATAAATGCAATGTTTTGTCCGCTGTATGTTGATGATATGGGTTTTCTTTTTTTCAGGTAAAAACAAAAAGGAAAAGAAAGAAGAACAAGGGAATAATAAAGATAACGGGAGGAACAGAAACAACAAAGAAACGAAAGAAGGTAAACCAGGCAGCAGCAAGAGGAGGAAAGGCCAGCAGAGGGGGACGGCAGCCCCAACAACCACTCCCAGCGTCACCCAGTAAAACCCACGGCAGAGCTGCTATGCATGAAACTGCTTTTTTGAACCGGAGCATTGCTGAAAACACCCCAGGCAACGGCTTATATTCCACATTGAATATGCAATAGTGGTGTGCAAAGGACTTCATCGATGAAGGCGACGCTCACACAAGAGATGTACAGTGTTAATATCAAAATATATAATGGGCGAAATTCAAGTCAGTTGTGGTGATTTCTTTTGATAGACGAAGTACACAGGAATCTCCCATTAGCTGGGCTCTGGGAGACCTTCCTTTAACCCAGTAGGATTCTTGCCTTAAGACCACTGTTCGTGATCCGCGGTCTCCCTCTTCCTCTTTCTGTTTGTGATGTTGACGCAGTACTGGAGGTACACAATAGATGGCAGCAGCGGTCAGCCGCCACAAGTCTTGATTTTCTAGAGGAAACTCATTTGTAACGTGTTAACAAAATAGCTTCCTAACACATGCAAATGTGTTTCTGTATTATTATTATTATTATTATTATTATTATTATTATTATATAGATATATTTTTTGCAGTTTATTGTTTCAAACTGTATGACCTAAACATAAAGAATATGTTAAAACCTATAGCCTGACCTGTTGTCAGAAGAAAATATAATTAAACTGTTTATTTCAAATAAAGCGTTGTTCTGTTGAAAAAGTAGTTTGCATGATGATCCATGTGAAAATGTAAAGGCGGCTGGGGGATCTTCCAAAATAACAAATATAAAACATAAAGTCCTTACATAATGAAAAAGAAGTTAGACAAGCACACTGAGCACAACTGTATTCAAGTTAAGATTTACAGATACATGCATCGGCTTTTGGTCTTTTCATAAATAAAAAGAAATGTTACAGAAATGAATGGTGCCATTCTTGATACTATACCTACAGTCTGCAGTACAGACACTTGAGACACAGACTATGACAGACGCAGTTCTCGTTCAGGGCACAGAATGTCTGGAAGTACATTGGGGTAAGCCAAGCTGTATCTGAAATGATTTCCAAAGTTTAATGTCTGAAAATAAATCTCAGGCTTTGAGTTGCCTGGGGTGACTTGCTCCTTCGTCTGTATCAAGACATGCTGTGAGCGGTCAGTCACCAGCATCCTTTTCATATTCCCTTATAAAATTTAACAAAGTATCTGGGCTCAACTGTTCAGTTAGCCTGCCTGACAATCTGGAAAGGAAAATAGGCATTCCAGCAAGCATGCAAATAGAAACAGTCTGTATTCTGTATCAGCTACAGGTTTTCAGCTTGGAGTTATATTTGCTGCCTGCATGCTATCATAGCCATACCCCTGCTCTTGACAAGCCAGAGTTCATATGTACAAACCATACTTTATGGCCATTGTTGTTTATGGGATAGTCCATGTTTGTAACCATAATGATCTATGGACACTTACTGAGGGTAAATTATTGATAGACAATCCATTTGCGGTGTACAAACCTGGACTGTTTTAGTGTGTTTTATTTGATTATGATTAGTGCCATGGGTATAAAAATCAAGACACAGACCACACACAGAACAAGAATAACCACTGATTTCCTTTTTGACATCAATACATTGACAACATTTAAAAGGGCCGCTCTTTGTCAATTAACCATTTAAAAAAGTTAATACATTTAGTGCACAAGAGTTAATGGTGATTGTGATTGAAACAAGTGACGGAGAGACCATCTGTTGACAACATATTGAAAGCTAAGAATGAGCCATAGGTGTGTGTGTGTGTGGGTGGACTTGTTTCATGACACACCATAGCTCTTTAGTCGGAGGAGTCATGCATACAGGGTCGTGACAGTCAATGGAGTTACTAAACATGATTCCAGTTCCCAGCCTGGATCTCGTGACTAGGCATTAGGGCAGATCATTTTAGACGGGTTCCATCCAGGATATCTGAGTACAAATCAGAAATCGGCCCCAAATTGGCATTCAAGTGCTCTGCAAGTTCCAAGGGAAAATAAAAACTAATGATGTGTCACGGCCTAGAGGGAAGTTTTATGAAACGAATGCAACAAAACAGAAGTTTCTCATTATCAGGGTTCCAAACAGTAGAGTACAGAAAGTAAATAAACATTTCATCTTGTTTCTATGTGGAAACTCCACTCAGACACAACAGAAAGCAATGGCACGTCATGTTCGCAGGACTCACGTGGTTCTGTGTAGTCACAGTACCGCTGCAAGAGACATGTGGCCTTTAGTTACACAGCCCAGTACAGTTAATTGTCTTTTCCAGCTAAGCTAAAATAAATGTGAGCATTATAACCGGTTTCTGTACAATGTCAGCAGCATAGCTAAAACACCATTTAGAGACACAATTTTAAATGCCTGCTTCTTGAAGATGTGATTATAACTTCCCACTGCTGCAAACAGTGGCAGTACATTAAACTACCCATGGAATATGTAAGCACATTGACCTGCCATCAAAGTCTGCCTTCTGATAGTTTCCAGAACATAGAGGAAATTCATAGAAAGTAAAGCATTATAATCATAAATCACATATCAGAAATCAACCAATCACAGTGAAGTAGTTGGCAAAACTCCAGTACCGTATGCAGTCTGCTCCCCAGAAGGACCCTTAGAGATTTTGAGTGGGTTCAAAGTGAAATTTCTGCAGTCTGGAATAAGGAAGCAAATGCCAAAATCTGACTACCTGCTACCAAGCCTATCTTGACTAAAACTGACTGACCTGATGCAGCCAAATGCATAAGACACGAGTCAGTTGTGTGACGGACATACCTTGAATGCCCAGACACGTTTACCCTTACATATAACGTTCTAGACTGCAGCCTATACGGGGTCGGCACATGTTATCTTTCCTTACACAATCCTTGGTGCCAGTTTATTTTTGTCTCGTAGCAAGACACCAAAACTTTATAATAACATTCGTATCTCCAGATAAAGGTTTAGATCCAGGTCCAGGAATGGCTGTTTATATCATTGACTCCTGTTTACGTTAGAGACCTGGGAGAAAGCTGTTTCAGCTGTTATCCGCAATTATCAATTGCTGATATCTGACAACTTGATGCTTCGTGTAATTTTAAGTTTTTACAACCCAGTCAATCTGCCAATAAGGAATGTAGCATCGGAAAAACCATTATGGCAGAGTGACGCGACACTTAATAAATTACCATAGTTAATCTTATCTTCCAAATGAAAATCTTTTGGTTAGAAAATACATTGACCACAGCTTACTATATGGATACCATCTATAACCTTAAACTCTTGGAGGTAAAACTGGAAAAAGCTAAGTCAATGTGACTTGACAAATGTTTTTGTGGTGACTTCACAAACTGTGATGAGAAAGCAGAAGAAGCTCTGTGACCTCATGGGTCATGATAGTGGGTGCCTGACAACACAGTGACAGTGATACATTACCTAACGTGTCCATCACTTGCAGCAATGTGCCAGGCAGCTATGCATGGTGGTCCATTCTCCAGTTTTATAATGACATTATCAAACATGCTGCTAGAATTGCTGCTTTATGACTGGCATTTGATTAAATTATTTTCTAACCTGGGCAAGCATTAAATCAAACGTAGAGCAGTGCTGTAACCATAGCAGGGCTTACAGAACCACAGTTGCTGTACAGGCACTGTAATTTAGATTTCATGCAGGCATGTTAAACAAGCTCCACTATGACTGAAACACTTCAATATGTCTGAGTGCAGAGGATTTTGGAGATTAAATCAATGCACAGGTCCACTTGAGGCACACTATAGAGATTAAATGTATAAGTCAGTAACAGACGGCTGGATGAATAAACCTCTGTACTGTATATCCCCAAAGCCTGAGATCCTCAATGAATGCTAAATAACGTTAATACCAAGCATCATGAGTTGGAAAAGCAGTTCATCTGATGTATGCAAACCTGTCAGTGACCTACACATGCCTGGATGTGCAGACAGACCCCCTCCCCCCCAAAAAATATATCTTCAGAATCTGACACTCTCAGACTTCAGCTAAATAGTGTCGATACCAAATTTAATACCAAGTGGATAAGCGGTCGCACAGTTTCATGAAGCAACTACTGGTTCTTAACCTTTATCTAAGTCAAACTCACTGCAACAGCATTTGCTGGAATACAATGAGCACGAAACAGGTGGAACACTTGGAACAGACAGCCTGTTAAGAACTTCCTGACACTGGAAATATATAATAATACATTTTATTTTTATTGAAGTATTTTCTTTTCCACTGCAGCCTGTCTGCCAAACAAGCACTACCTATCAAAGCCCAATCTGCAGTCTTACTAATGACCTGAAACAGGCAGATGCATCTTTTATATAGAACATGTGTCATGGATTATATTTGCATAATAAATCAGGGACAGTCTGTTTAAACAAAAGTATGTTATGGTTATTGCAGAGTTTTTGTTTTTTTTTCTTTTGTCCAGCCCCTGTAGGATTTCAATGCACACCGAATGCTTTAAAAATACAGATTCAAATAGTCATGTGAGAAGGCATTACTAGAATACAGGACTGCAGATTAAAACGGCAATGCTGTTTTTACAGGACACTCAACTATGGCTGAACAGATAGATAGTTCCTGATCTCCCTACTTTACTTGCTCCATACGGATGCTGTTTCCAGAGCCTTCTAATCTAAACAATGGACGGACGTCGGAGAACTACCCTTTTTTTTTCTTCAAACTCATGTGAATCAAGGACATTTAATATGGCCCTATTATCCATTTTATAAAACACTGCGCCAAGAGTCAAATGCAAGAAATATAAAACCATAAAAATAAATCAGTTTGAATTTTATTCCAGTGCAAAGCCCGCCAAGACTAAAAGAACAGGGACATCTTAAGATCTTAGGGATCTGTACTCAAATGCTTGTTAGCTGAAAAGTGCAGGCTGGATAGTATAAGAGAACACTGAACAAATGTCTTTTGGCTGCATTGTATGGAAACAATCAAACAGACTCATAAATAAGGTCTACCAATCTAGTGTCTAAGAAACAACTGGACACTTGTAGATCTTTCGTGAAGTTTCACAAGCCCTGGTTTGCACCTGGCCAATAGAAGGTATTGCAAGATTTGGGTTAAACCAGTCCTACAGCGTGTTTTACCTACTACATAGACCTTCATGTAAAGCAGATCCTATTTTAGAAAAAATTATGCAGCCCCACAGGATTGTCATTCTACAAATGCATTTTTTAAATTAATTTTATTATTATGAATATTGTATTATTACTAGTACAGTAGGCAAGTAGCAGTTGTAGCCTTTTAGCAAATTTTGCAACAATTAAAAAAACAGTAACTGATCGTTTAAAACATGTCTTTACATGTACCTTTTGCCAATCGTTTCTTTGGCTGTTTTCTTACTGTGCTTCTTCAGCTCTAGTCATTTATTCAGACACAGTGCATGCAAGGGCATTGCTGCCCTCTATGGACAAACTCAGCTATTACACCAATAGTCAACAGACGCTTAAAACAGCATTCTGGTATCTGCCAGTTTTGTAGTGTTATCCAATACTCTCCTTCCAGTGCAGTTCAGTCATGTTTTCAGCAGCCACCGTCAGCTGTCAGTGCACACAATGCAGGTAATGGAAGGTGTAAATGTACTTCTTTATGGATCAGTTTCATTTGACCTGAAGTTTCTTTAAGTTCAGTGGGAGTCCATGAAAAATGAAACCTTCTTCAGTGTATCTAAAACAAAAAGATGTAAACGTCAGATTGTACAGAAGAACCAGCTTAAAAATGAAAACGTGATTTAATTGCAACCTCAAACTACAATTTTGCATTGGTACAGTGGAATTAATGCAGACAAAAAGCACTATTTCCAAGCCCACTGTTCATTTGCATCCAGTTACCTTGTATCAGCTCCTGTCCCTTTTGAGTAGACACCCTGTTCCAGGACTGAGGGAGTGCTTTCATGTGTGAAAAGTTGTCAGGCTTTACTGTCTGAAGCAAAAGCTTCCTCTTTAAGTATCTTGATGTAAAGTAAAGGAATCAACAGGTAAGAGACCAAAAAAATCACTGGTTATAACGTCTGTAAAGAATTATACTAATAAATACATTTTAGCACATTCATTTTACCAATATTCAAGTCTAAAACACTCTTTCTAGAACACTTAAGTCTCTAAATGGTTTGCATTTGTGAAATGCTGTTAACCTCTACAGTGCTTACATACTAGTATGCATGGCCCAAGTTAAACTATTCATCCATCTGTACTTCCCTGCAGGGGAGTAAAACTTCCGATTATCAAAAATATAGATGAACTACTTACTATCAGAGTTAGAGGGCTATCATAGCGGGACGTTTCTGTGTCCTCGAACAGGCAACCATGTGGGCAACCCTGATATGGTCAGGCATTTTTCTCACAATCTTTGAAGAGTGGTATTAAATACACATGAATATAAACAGCCTTCCCCTAGAGGGTGTTTACTCAAAAGCGAGAAAATTATCGTAAATGTATCTCCAAAAAAGTCCATCTAACCAAACAGTACATGTAACATTCTGCAGGTCTGCTGTGCAAGAAAGGATACTGGCTTCTGTAAAACCTGTCAATGTCCTGTAGCCATTCCAGCATGTCTGCCACTGAGGGGGCAAGAGATGACCTCTCAATTGAAGCACTGAGGCCGATCGTGTCTGCATGTTGTTCATACTGCTGGAAAACTGTAGCCACTTGGTTACTGACAGCATCTCGAACAGTCTGCAGAACACTCCTGCAATAAAAGGATAAGAACACATGTAATTGGTCTGCAACTAAGAGTTATTTTTTTTTTTAGAAGGTTGACCATCCACCTAGGGAGTCTGTTCCATGTTAACGGATGGAAAACAATTATGGAGAGAAAGTGGTAATCTCTGTCTAGAAAAGATAACACAAGATTCATCATGAAAGCTTTTGGTGTGTATCACCATACATAACATTCATATCACAATATAGATTTGGACTGACTTCATTAGTCATCAATATCTTGTGCTAATGATTTATGAATACAGCACCGTTACAGGATTATCACATCCCCATCATTTACTACATTTTTAGAAATGTTAAGTTTGTGTGAACTCTATGGCATCCCGGAAGTTCCCCTGCCATAACTTTGAAAAATATATATATGCATTTTAAAACAGATCCCTAGATAGCAAACGTAACATGGTACAACTGTGCATACAGTGGCTGAAGGGGATATGCAGTTACACATGGTTCTGAGGCAACATTATAACATTGGATGGCATCTTACATTTTCTCCCCCAGTTTTCCCAGCACTGTCTCCACAGCTTGGATGAGTTTGTATCTCAACCGCTGTTCCAGCTCTGGAAAGTCCTGTAAAGGTGTGTTCTTCAAGTGGACCTTGCTGCATGACTGAAGCTGTTCTCCCAGGCTGCTCAGGGAACCGAGGAGAGGAGAACAGTCTGCCAGGGTGCAGTCCCAAACACTCTGCTGCTGCCCTATGACTTCGAAGCACTTCTTGGTTGCCTGGTGAACTGACAAGATGGCGGCTTGTTTTGACATACTGTCCTGCCACGACAACAACAATAAGTTTCAGAGTTTAATGTTCCGCATATAACCTGATTGTGAGGCTCAGGAGTCCGGTAACAGCAGCGCAGGAAATAATAATAATAATAAATAATAATAATAATAATATAATAATATATATATATATATATATATATATATATATATATATATATATATATATATATATATATATAACAACATCAACACTGGAATCACTGGCACAGCTATAACTGTGTTTAAAAACAAACCAAACCCTAAAAACGAACAATTAAATGAGAACCCTATTTTAATCTACTGTAATAATAAAACACCATGTTGCAGCATTATTTACATAGCTATGAAAACTAACATACGCGAAATGCATTGGTCTGAACAGCTAAACCATGTTACGGTTATTTACAATTTAAAAAAAAAATGTGATTCTGTGCAGAAAACAATATACATACCCTCGGAAATCTAAAAAAATAACAATTCTTACATGTATGTAAACGCATTTCGTCGGTACACGTGAATATCATATACCTTCCTGGGCTTTACGTCATGTATGCCTCTTCACCACCTGCTTTCTGCGTTTGTAGTTTCAAAAATCTATTGGTCGACATTAGCTTGCGATGTTGCTATTCGCAGCCCTAAACTATTTTTTGATTGGTCATTATCTTTTACCGTTTCATTGGTTTAAAAAAAAGTATACTTTTCTTTTCTGTGTATGTGATTGGCTATAATTAAATACGCTAGGGCGCAAAGGTCTGTGGGAAAATATGATTGGCTGGTTATAGGCGGTTGAATTTGAAAAATTCACGTACAATAGCATTTAAAAAAGAGGCTACAGGGTAGAGACGGAGGCAGGTAAACGCTGGCAGATAATATTTTATTTCTGATTAATGTATTCATGGTAAATAAAGCTTCACAGAGTCCAGTGTGCATTACTGAAGCGCAGATATCGGATGGTGTTTGCAAAAGGGTTTGATTTGTAATAGGAACAAAAGGGGTTTTTTGCGCAGCAGACGTAGTAATTTCACGTACCATCGTCTAATTCTTAAGAAAAAAAAGTATTGTTTATGCTCGTACAAAGCAACTAACTCTTGCTTGCATTATAGCTGAATCAAATGGAGTGTGTGTTAGATTATACTATACCGGTATTTCACTAAATGTGCAGACCGTGTTACAGATGGGCTAGGCCTTTGGATTAAAAAACCAAAACACCTTTCATCTATTTTCTAACATTACGAGTGCTGTATACACATAATCTATAACACGGGAACTGTAAGTTATTGTTTTTTTTTTTGGGGGGGGGGGTTATGATATGTAAAACTGAAATCTCAGAAGTGGTTCGTGCTTCATGTTGATTGGGTACACTGTAAACACATCCATCATGTGGAACTGTAAAGTGATCTGAAATGCCGTGCACCGTGTGTGTCTTACCCTTCAACGACACATTTACAAGCCTATGTCAATACTAAGTAACTCGCCGTGCCTAGACTGCAATCTTTAAACCAAACAAACACATTATAATGTACTGTGTGTGTGTGTGTGTGTGTGTGTATATATATATATATATATATATATATATATATATATATATAAGAGAGAGAGAGATATATATATATATATAAAAACTATGAGAGAGAGAGAGTTTTAAAAACTAATCACGTCAATTCTGATCCTCAATTTCAGTAACAGCATTTTTGCCAATTACGTTTATATTGGATATGTTTAACTCTGTTTTATTTATATACAATATTAATCTATAAATTTGAGACAGATGGCTTAATGAGCACTCGTCTTGAATCATCTTACCTAAAAAGTAACATTAGATACAGTAGCCCAAGTTTAGTGCTAATCGGGGTCTGTGAAACCAGCCGCTGATTGTAAGTAATGTCCAAATTCTCTAGTTGTAGCATTTGACAGGTCTCATACAAAACTACTAATTACAAATTTTAAATACCTAAATAACTGCCAC
>NC_054565.1:2608855-2658855 GCF_017654505.1 Polyodon spathula | reverse complement strand
TAAGTAGGTATGTTGGTATATTTAGGGGTAGATCAGTAATTTAAATCTAAGAAAGCGTGACCATTATTTTAAATGTCTAACTAAACTGTAATTAGTGTAAATGCATGTGTAGTAACACATGTGTAAATATGTAATTTAAACCAATGCTAGCAACTAAAAGACATTTTGCAATGAAAACATTACAGAGTAATATCGAATGTAAAGTGCTACTGTTACCAGTAGAGCCTGTGATATTCAGAGATTATAAAGCAGTCTCCAGCTAAGAGAACACCCCTCGGGAAGCAAGCGAAGAAACTCCAAGATGAAGTTGACCGCAGACACAATATGAATCAGTAAATAAATAAGTATGTATTACTTGTCAGGAAGCACGTGCATCAACACATGAAATGAACAGAATGAGAGAAAAGCAATAGGCAAGTGTATGTTAATAAACTATATTTATTGTCACACTAAATTAACACAGCACCCCATGCATACCTTAAAAAATGCAGCAGCAGCTCTGGATTAATTATGAATACATGTACAGGAGCAATATTGAAGACACACATGCAATTACTTTATAGAATGGTGAAGCAACTTGCCAGAATGGGAAACACCAAATTATACGGTGACTTGTGTCTGAGCTCGAACAATTTCCAACTTTCTGTAGCCAGAGAAACAGTGGCGTGTTTCGCCGTTTGTTTATATGCCATTTTGTAGTGATGAGGTGCACTCGTGGAAATCAAAATGCACAACAAAGCAATGATACATTCAAAGATTAAATAAACCTAACAGTGTTCCTCAAAACACTCTCGTAAAGACAAGTCAGTTCTGAATAGACTGAATAAACTATTTTAATTTAAGTTTGCTGATGATGATGAGTTATCAGGTTACAAAACAGTACTGTATCAGTTGTAAATTAATCGCTATCTCTGCCAAAAAGGTGTTATTTTAAGTGAAGTTCCTGTTCCCTTAGGCGGAGCATTTACAATGGGGAAAAAGATATTTCACAAGGGTGTTCTCTTAGCCAAAGTGTTCTCTTAGTGTTCCTATACACTCAGACTATGTATCTATGACAATTTTAAGTCATACAAATTTCCAGCCATGTTTTAAAAAACCTTTCTGTGTATAGTATTCTTTATTGTATTATTGTGCTATTTTTCCTTCATAGTGAAATGTGTACAGTAAGACAAAGCCAGCTTGTGCTATAAGTAGTTCAATTGCAAATCAGAGATTGTAAATATGACAGCAGGAAATGCAAAGCTCCTTTTAGCCTTAAACCCGGGGCCAATACCAGTCCCGCTTTAGCTTTAAAATAGGAGAACTGGTTAATGCAATATACAGAACACATCTAAATAAAAGGCACATTCAAAAGAAGTAGGATAGCTTTCCTTTCTCGAGTAAATTCTCAGTGTTGACGTCAGCAATTTAATTTAGCGGGACAATTCCTGCTTTCTCACCCTCCCATGGTACTTACTGGACTGTCATCCGTGCTACCGACTCCAGATAGCAGTACCCAGCTGCTGTGAAGTTGTCTTTGTATCTGCCCATGGAAATCGCCTCTAGCCACTCTCCGACCGAGTTAAAACAGGGGAATGACGTGAAGGTCCGTTCAATAAGAGGAATGGATGTGCTCTGAGGTCTGGAACTCAATGCATACAAAACAAAGCTTCTTTTTTATTCTTTTACTTTCTTAGTGCATGCAATCCTATAATATAATTTGTTTTATATCTGCAGCTTCTAACATGCTAACATGTAGTAGGATTTACAATAAAGTAAAAAAAAAAAAAAAAAAAAAAAACTTATACAATTTAAATGTTTCAATGTAAAATAATTGTGGGACCTATTTTGATGCAGGTCCTAAAATTGCCTTCATTCTTTCGGAATAAAAAATGATGTTCTAACATGAATCGATGACCTGCAAGTCGATAGCAAACTTTAAAATAGAATTTTTAAATATAAAATTTTTTAAATTTTTAAATTTTTCAAAATTTTTAAATAGAAAAAAAACCCCAGCTACTTCTTACCTTGTGCGAGGAACTGTGGATGTTTTTATACTTTCTGGGTTTCGAACCATTTTGTTTAGGATACTGTGGATCTGTGCAAATTTCGGTCTTTCATTTTGATCTTTCTGCCAGCAGTCCAGCATTAACTGATGAAGTGGTGTGAGGCAGTTCATAGGAGGTGGCAAACGGAAACCATTTTCAATTGCCTTGATTACCTGCAGAAAACATGACAAATGTCAGCCAGCAATGATGTGCTGATACACTGTATTGAAATATGCTAAGCTATCACTGATTTCATAAACATTCGTCTGATCATCACAAAAGCTATTCTGCAGTATCGCTAGCTCACAGTGTAATGCTGTGTCTTAAGTTGCAAGCTATATCAGTTATTGTCCTCACTGATAGAAAAATAGATGGAATTCTAGATTGAATACCATCATCAGCTGCCCAAAGGTGCCAAGAGTAATTCACATTCTTTTTGCAAAAAATAGTTATAATAAATGCTTGGCTTTTCCATTTTCTTAAGCTCGATATCATTCTAATGTTTTCATCTTTTTTTTCTCGGTTTGAATCTATATCAATCTAGAACAAGCTATATATATATATATATATATATATATATATATATATATATATATATATATATATATATATATATATCTGGGAATTATTTTGAATGACTTCTAACAAACCTATTAATATTAATAGAACAGGTGTAGTAAACCATATGCACCATGGGGCTTGATAAACTGTTTAAGTATTAATACATGTATTTCAATGTGTTAATAGGCAATAGGCAATCTGTCACAGAACGTCTTCACAGCCTCTAGCTGGTCATTTTTAAACGACAGAGAAGCACTTGAAAGGCGACCTGGAAGACATTAATTTGCCCATTACCTGGAGCTAACTTTTATTTCAAAAGAACACAATGAAATTAAATGGCACAATTCTACTGCATGATCGACCATTTCAAAAGCGCGCGTACGTTATTCACATGTGCGACTAATGCCTCGTACTTGAGTTCTGCAATATGACATTCTTATTTTTGTGCATCATTAATTCTTTGCTTTTTAGAGCACTCACATCCTGGTTGGACATATCCCAGTACGGCCTCTCACCATAGGACATCACTTCCCACATCGCTATGCCGAAACTCCACACATCCGAAGCTGAACTGAACCTGTGATACTGGATGGCCTCCGGAGCTGTCCATAGCACGGCACTCTTACCACCCTGCTGAGGAAAGCACACAAGTAAGGGAGAGAAAGACTCTAGGGTTTTTTTTTTTTTTTGTACATTCCCTTCAGCATTAATGCACCCGTAATGCAAAGACTGAGGGCACTTTATATAGTACTATGTCCGCCACATTGCCACACAACTGACAATATGTTTTCAGTAGTTTATTTTTCTAAAGTATGGAAAGGTAAATACGGTTCTCTTACAAACTAAGCATGTTTTTTTTACACCCTTTTTTCATGCCAATTATTCCAGAAACAATCAAGGACAAAATGACACTTTATATAAATAATGCAGTAGAAATTAAAATAAAACTGAAAGAAAGCTGTACAATTCTATTGTATAACACTGAGAAAGACTTCCACTCGAAATATTTGTCATAGAGGTTTATTTTAGTATTCTTACATATACCATGAAAACATTTTAATTAATAGTACATCAAAGTAACATGGATTTGTAAAAGTCTGTAAGGATAATGCTTATGCAAGGTCGATCATTTTGTAATTAGTCCAGTTTCACATGTTCCTCTGAATCTTAAATTACATTTCTTGTCTTACTGCACATCTTCTAAAGTGGGATATTTACCTTACATTTCTACATAACTGAAAGAAAGTGAATAATCCAGCCCAGTGTCTTTTCCTTACCATAGTTGTGTAAACTGCCTCTATTTTATCCTCTCGTGATGGTCTGAATCCTGAAACTTTGCACACCAGGTTGCTGTTGACTAAGACTGTATGGGCTGCAAGGCTTTTGTGTATATAGCCCATCTCGGTGAGATATTTCATTCCAGATGCTATTCCACACAGCATCCCAATCAACTGAATTACAGTAAACTGGCCTTCATGTTTCTGCAACACACAGGGACATGATTAATGCAGTATTCAATTCATGTGTAGATCTGCATAGTGTAGCAGTGCAATTCCTTAGGGGATCCAGCAGCCTTTCAACAAGCAGCCTCATAACAAGCCATTGCATATTATTTAAAATGGTTATGCTCATTTCTGGATATTATAATGACGCCTTAGGCAATAAACACTTATTTATCTCGCATGCATGGTAATGTTATGTGCATAAAATAAAAGAGGAAAAAAAAACATAATTGTTTGTTTACAGAAATCCATTACATTTCCCTAGTCAATAATTATCGTTTAGTCTCAATGTTTTAATTTGTATATTTATTCCCCCCCCCCAACCCCCCTCTCGACATGCATTGCTTTGAATATATTGGTATAATGTGTTAGATTATTCCTCATTTTGAAATGTTTGTCACTGTTCAGTGGGCACATTAAACTAATCTATAGCAAGGATGTAATGGTAGTGCAATCACATCCTTTTTAATGATGTAAATACACACTGGACTGTAAATAAAATGAGGACATGCCCTAGTCTGCAATTTATACGCATGTATTGTGTAATGTGACATGTCATGTGATTCAATAGACCTATATAAGATGTGTGAGAGTTCCGTGCAGCTATTCAGCAACAAAACAGAAGGATCACAGTGATTTCACATGGGGCATGATAGCCGGGGCCCATGCAAACGTCTTGTACCTCATCACAGTAGCTGCATCGATAAATGTGTGCGTCAATTCATATCTGGGGTGTTCCTGGAATTGCAATGTTTGCAGAAAACCTCCGGTCGATTGACCCAGAAGAGCGCAACGTAGTGTGACAAGCAACAGATGTGCTGCGGAAATTCTCAACACCAGACAAGACACATCTGTTTACACTCGAACCATGAGCCTGCAGTTACGTGGTCCTATCACATAACAAGGTTAATCTGTTGATTGTCGGGCAGTCAGAGTGCAATGCATTTTTACTGTACTGCATACTCACCCGTAGAAAAGAGTCCAGGACCCCATTTGCCATGCATTCAACAACAATCATCATTGTGCTCCCTGCCAACAAGATATACAGCACTGTTGGGTTATATGATAGGACTGAATGATTTCAAACACAGTTGGTTAGTACAGCTACCTTCTGTGAACGATATCTGATGCGTTTCTATGCTTGCTTCAACTTTTAATAAAAAATGAGGGTTTGTAATCCATTATTCCTCTTGGGGGAAATATATGATGTGTGGTGTTCTGGCACAAATTATTATTAATACTGAGGTTACTCCATTTCAGCAATACATGTGTCTATGTCTGTAGTCATTATTGTGCTAGGATGTGCTACGATATTGTGCTGCACTGTGCTACGATGTTCATGTGTTAAATGAATCTCAGCGATCATTCAAAGAACAACGCTCAGACATAGAGTATCACCCTTGCAATCCATCACATTTTTTTTCTGGGAAAAGTGTTTTAAATCCCCACAGCATTATTTTACCAACACTGCTGTCTTCTTACTGTGTAAGTAAAGTAATACTGCAGAAGCGACATCAATTATTCATGTAAGTGGTTAGATCTTTGAAGAGAACCTTATTTAAAACTTCCTATTTTAATGTTTAAAAACTTGAATATCTTTTAACTGATCCATTTCATTTTTAAAGAAGCAAAAATCAATGAGAATGATGTGTTTGCACATGGCAAGAGTCACGGGGACTCTGCATTAGTCCAAGATAATGTAAGCGGCTCATTTCTCTTTCTAATTATCACGGTAGGAGTGTTAATTTCCACAGTGTAATAAAACGGAGTGTAATTGTGAAAGATGTGTTTATGAATAAAGAACCGGATTTCTCCATCAGAAAATGGCACCGTAACATTTCTCCTAATAGCTGACTCCAATTACCCAAGCACATTTTGATGAGACGCGGATTAAAGAATAACATGGTGGGATTAGCTCTATTAAAATAGCAGATGTAAAACTGCAAGTTTTTTGGAAAGCTGCACTAGCAATGATGTCAAACAGGTTTGCAGACTTTGGATAGTTACCCAGTATCCTCTGTAGATAACTGCTTGTTTCACATAATCCTTATAATAGTAAACTTAGCTATACATTTAGTCACACATGGTTTATTTTTAAAACTCCACCAGCAATTCCCTTAATCACTCTCAATTTGTTTGTTTGTTAATTACTTTAAAATATGTTGCTTGCTTACTCAGTGGGCTCTGGTCCCACGTCTTAAGGAGGCAACAGATATATACGTAGTGTTAACTCAATGATGGTTTAATTTGTGCTTATTAACATTTCTGCATACTGTTTATATACACAGCTATAGAAGCAATTAATTAATTATGCAGGTTTCTCATTTGCTATTTCACAACATTACAAGTTTTCATTTATCACCTCCTGTCAGTTTAACTCTGTTATTCTGATTCAATGTATTGATTCCCTAACCAACCACTCTGTGCTAAACAACTGTATTTGAACTGGACACATTACACACTATTCTATCAGAAACCTTTTGGTGAGTTCATATTAGCATCAATTAATTTATTAAATTTGTCCCACTGAAAACTGGGTTTTAATGAGAAAAAAAAAAATGATGCACTGGAGAAAGAGATCGCTGTGCAGACGAGTGCAAAAATCCTAATACATTGAAAGAATATAAATGACACCATAATCAATTGCTGAAAAGCACTCTGCTTCAACCTAGATAGACACCCCAATCAAACACAATCGCTGTAACAGTTTGTCTTTGTGACTTCATATTTAATTTCTCTTTGGAAGGATTACTATATATATATATATATATATATATATATATATATATATATATATATATATATATATATATATATATATATATAGTAAACTGTGTGTCAAGTAGAGATTACAGCAAGAAAGTAAATAAATCAAATTCAATTCTAACTCATGATGCTGGATTGCAAACTAGCTGGCACTGTATTGTGAAGTTGTCATGGAAACCAAGGGCCGTATTACAAAAGCATTCTACGTCTTAATTTAAGATAGGAAATAGCATATTACAGAACGTTTCTAATTTGGTCATTTCCGAAGTTTCTTTCCTGATATTTAGGACTCGCGGAAGGGGGAGAGGGGGGGCATCTCATAGCAAGAACACATGACAGGAGGGAGATGGAAATTGAATTCCCATGTCAGCAACCCTCCAAGGCAGGGACCTTGCTGTTGGCAGCATGACAAAGCTCACATTAGGGTTGCTAAGGCAATCCACCTGCTAGCAAATAACTCCTATAGGCTGTTGATACAAGCTGACTTCTTAATAGCTTTGATAAATGTTGATAATGAATGCCAGCAAAAGCAGCCTGGTTTAATGGATGAAATGAGCATTAGAAAAGGCTTTACAATATGTTGTTATACATCTTATTGGGATATGTGGATTGTGTACATGCAATGTTTTAATCACCTGCTTTTTGTGTACCACATGGTCACATTAAAGCTACATCTTCAACACACAAAGAGTGCTCATGTTGTGCTAGTGTTAAAATGCATCTGAAGCCTTGGTTCATATTTATTCAGGGGGTTTCTCTGCTGGCTCTATTGCAAGGTTGTATACAATACTAAATCCAGAACAAACAAAAGCTTGCCATAAAGGGACATAGAACAAATAATAAAACAGAGCCCCCTCTCCCCGCTCACCTCGAGTGATCACCCCCTCCAGGCGGAGGATATTGGGGTGGTCGAACTGCCCCATGATGCTGGCTTCGGTCAGGAAGACCCGCTTCTGTTTCTCAGAGCAGCTGGCCCGTAACGTTTTGATGGCCACCGGAAGCTCTCTCTTGCTGGGCAGCTTCAGACACCCTCTGCAGACCTCTCCAAACTCACCTGCACGATTCCCAGAAATATAAATTGTAACGTTTTAAAATAACGACCGCAAATTCATAATGATTCCAAAACATTGAGGGTCCCCTTACCCCTCCATCTGCCTCTAATGAATTTACTGTTTATTTTTCATTAGTTCATACCCTCTTACTCACCCACCAGGGGAATGTGATAAGTGCTCATGCATGGATGCCTCATACATGTGAGCAACAAAATTTGCTACAAAGGAATGTGGAATGAATACGGGTAATTATTTTTGGGTGAATTAACAGGGCTAAATTCAAAATGAATTACTTCAGAACTCGGAGGAAGTGAAAAAGATATTCAGGCGTTATTCATCCAGAATTTATTATGAATTTGCAGCTATTATTTTAAAGTGTTACCATATAAACAATCAGTTAATTTTGACTACCTATCTGTCATTGCCACATTCACTAACTGCAATGAATGGTGACTGTATCTCTCTTCTCTTTTCCAATTCCAGTTGGATCACATCAGCTATATGTGTAATGCTGCTTTCCCTAGGTCTGAAACATTCCGTCCAAATGTATTCTAGAATGGCACGTGGTATCCCTGACGACCAAGCCTGGAGACTGTCTTGGTCACCAAGGTGTCTCAGTCTGAGTGCCCTGCCTGGAATTCAGTGGCAGTGTGGGCAGAATAAGGTCAGTTCTACAGAGCTATTTATCTCTCACAGCATGACTACTGCTCCAAGCTGTAATGAGAACAGTGCTGTTATCAAATTCATCTTGCACTCCCTGGTCTTGTGGCTTAATCGAGCTTCATTTATAATATTGCACTATCAGGCTGTTGCATTTTATAACAAAGCAAAAACGGATGTCTCAACTGTAAGTGAAGATGGATGAACCTGTATGCTAATTTGGGTAATTCTGAGTTTAGCTATTAAAGCTTTGCCTAAGATGTACTTATTATTTTCAATTGCTTCATGTGGTTAAGACAGTTGAATAATCTAAAGTAGTTACCTGTGCTGATGATTCTCTCTATTTTAATATTGGAATTGTCCAGTTCCTTGGCAAACAGGTGGACAGTTTGGATAAGATCTTCACAGGTATCAGGATCAATGTATGTTCTTCTGGTTGGAATCTTAACTGTCAAAAGCAAACATGTATAATTATTAGCAATAATACTCTCCGTTGGTAAAAGTTATCAATGGACCCTCTTGAGAGCGTTTATAACTAAAAATGATCCACAAGTGCGAATGTTACCTTTTTTTGTAAAAAATATAGTGTTTGTTACATGGTGCTTTATGCACAGTTAATTCACAAAAAGTTAATTCATTTTTGCTTCACTATATGTGCATTATAGAGAGGGAGTTATTTTATTTTGTATTAGTCAGATATGTGTCCCGCATGCTGAGTAGTCTGGCTCTATATACAGTAGTGTCTCTTGGAATCCACTTGCACTTTGCTTTGTTTGCAGCTGTTCTCTGTATCTGGTATCTACTTCGAGGAATCAATAGATAAATGTGTAACATTGCTCAAGAACTGGTCCCTTTTGCTTTCTTCCATCTCATTTCTATCTCTGTCTAATACAAAGTCTTGTGATTACATTTCTTACAGCTCACGTCACGTTCTGGTGTTTGACCAATGGAAGTAACGCCTGTTTCACTTTTTCTTAAAGACTTATTGATTAAAGCCTGCCCCTCAAATAATACCTGGAATTGAGGCGAAAGCGCAATTATAAAACTGAATTAAAACCGGCAAAACTGGAGAAATCATTACTAATAAAGTAGTACTTTAACAGGAACCATGGTTTCTGAAATGGGTTTTGGACTGGGAAGTACAAAACCTGTAAGCCTTTTCGTGTTGGATTCCTCATTCCTGAGGACATGAATTCCATTACATTCATTAAAAATCTCCAGGCAGTTTCAGTCACAATGGGTAAGACAGCAGACTTTACAGCACTGGTTACCAAGTGCTTCCTTGTCCAAGATGAGAAAAAATTATTAATGTTGCACGAGGAAAAGTCTCAAGAGTGCTTAAACTCATAAGCTCCTTTGGGCTTTCATTATCTTAATCAACTAAAATTACCATCTGAAAAATACCAGAAATGAGTGCATAGCTATTCATCCCATTCTGGGATGCTGGGAGCCTTCGACGGTGCTATTAAGGTTAAATGGGCTTGGGTTGTAACACTCTATGAGATTAATTTGACAAGTGCATTGCCTTATAAAGTAGGCAATCCTTTCAGTGGGCTGGTAATTTATTGTAAAGCTTTAGTCTAGAGAGAAACTGCGACCTCTATAATAATCAGATTCTATCTCTGGGCTCTTCAGCAGACAATCCAGTTTGGACGTAACTGGCACATGCCAGACATCAAATAAAGATATCAAGCCTGACAACAGTTGCCTGTGATGTCACTCACACTTTGTGGCCACAGATAGATGCTCTGTGCTGCTTATTTTCTATTCTCATCTGAAAAGCAGACTCTCTCTCTCTCTCTGTCTCATGTAAACCTTCCATGAAAGGCCATCAAAGAATGTACAGAATAATTCATGCCCCTTTCAGTGTGCATGCAGAATCCATCACCCTTTGACATGTAGAGGCCCTGCCCGAAATTGCCTGGCGCACTGTGTTCAGCCAGCATGGCCGCCTGGGCTATGGAGTTGTCAAGTCTTGCCATCTCCTGGGAGTTTTATTGCGCAGGCATTAAACTCAGTGGGATCAAGCAGCATGAGAACACGCTTCAGATGCGCTGATACAGTTATGAAGAACATAAATAAATTCTGGATCAGGATTGAGGCTATTAATTAGCAGGCACTCAGACTTTTTTTTTTTTTTTTACACATACAGACAAAAACAAGAATGAAGCAGTAAATCCTTCCTTTAAATGTCAAAACGTAATACTCTCTGTAGACTGTTAAAAAGACGTCAACTGAAACTTCAGTCAGCTTTGAAGGAAAAAAAAGAAGATAAATGCATGTGGAAGTCCGTAATATATAAAACAGCCAATGTTACAAACTCCCATCTGTGAGTGTGCATCAGTGGAAATGAGATACAAAACACATAAGCTAATCTGTAAAAGCATCAGTAGAAACTGTATGGAAATATAAGACACTAAATTAAATGCAAGGAATACAGGGACTGGAAAACAGCACACATTTCTTTAACTGTGGGTGGATCTCAGAGATTTAAAACCTGTATATCGTTTAGTGGGTCATTTTGACAGTGGTTTTGGGAGTTTTTCATTGAGAGGCTGTAAAACATTTTACTTCTGTCATTTTTAAACCATCATTTACTGGGTATAACTGACAGATTTTTAATTAGTGTTGTTTTTTTTTTTTCCTCAGCTGCCAACATAAGTCACATTTATTTCCTGATTTTCTTGTGCAATTCAGTAAGCCCTAAAGCAATTTCTGAACGTTGGAAAGCAATGCTTGAGACAAGCTGTTTATATATTTATATATATATATATATATATATAGATAGATATAATATATATATATATATATAGATATATATATATATATATATATAATATACGAATGGGCATATTCTGGGCATATAAGCAAGCCTCTGATCATAAGCTTGAACTAATATTTGAATGCCAAATAACTGGTGTGCTTGGGGCGTTAAACACTGCATACTTACACTGGAAATATAACTCTTCATCCCCATCTTGGTTTGCTTTACTGTACTCGCATTGTCTGAAAGAAAAAGGCACTTAATGAACATCATGGCAAGTTAACCGTGTTGTAGACCCAACCAATACACATGTCAGTTACCCACAGCAAAAAAGCAATAGCTTTAATATCGCTCAACAGCAACAGGCAGCTATGAAATGGAGAATTAGCAACACAGCAAAACATTTGTCAGATATTTTGCATCCACAAAATGTAGCACAAATCGATTTTTGCCAAAAACACATTTCGTTCATTCCGATGTTCAAGCATTCATCAGCAACTTTTACAATGTACAATAAAAACACTGGCTTTCCCCACGGGCTCCTTTTCCTTTACAATTTGAATGCTAGAAACAATAATTACACCAGCAGCAATGGCTAGATAATAGAATACAGTGTTTTCATTGTAAACTGTGATGCAAGGTTTCAACAATTTGTGTGGCTTACATACAGTGCAGGAACCAAAGCGATTATTTTAGTATTAAAACTGCGGTCAACATTTCGTTATGTCAGCAGAAACCTCTTAAAACTTTGCAAATGGGGATTTTATGATACTTTAAATTGGTCTTTTAATACACATAATAATGCAAGTTCAAGGAAAGCAGTTCCTATTGACAAAAGAGCTGAGGTAGACAGCCAAGAAACGCACCCAGCAGCAACCGAAAAAAAAGCAGTTCATGCCTTTGAATGGGTACACTGGCCACCAGCAGAGATAATGTGTGAAAGTAGTATGTGTATTAAAATCCCTGAGATGTATAATGAAGTTCCATAATTCACAAAATTCCAACACATTTCTACTCTCGATCAAAGTGCTCAATTATAAGTAGTGTTCCACTTTTCTAGTTTATTCTGAATTTTACTAGAAAATATTTTGATTAAAATGCTGTGTTAGTTTGACTCTGACATTGTAATAAGCAGCCCTGCACTGCATCCTAGGATACAGCAGGCGTTTAGACATCAGGATCAAATAACGTTCAAACATGGTTCTCTGCCTCTTCACAAACACATTATCACCTGATTATGTTGGCCAATCAAAGTCTGATTATTGTGGCAATTGCTGGGCGTGGTAACTACTAGCTTGATCAAAAACTAAATTGAAACACTTGCACGGAAATATAATACTTTTAGTGGATGAGGAATCGGGAGAAAACGTAAATCAGTTTATGAATATTTAAAAGAATATAAATGTTTCAAAGTATACAAAAAGCAAAAATAACAGGAGGTGGGTCAGATGAAGAAGATGCATAGCACTGCAAATACTGCTGCACTGAGGTAGATATTCGTGCCCACAGTAAAAGAACATACAGAAAAATAAGTGGCACATTAAACTAAAACAATAAAGTGAACCGAGAGACACGCAATCAGCTTATGAAGCTTTAACACACCCTTTAATAAAAACAGAGTGCAGAATGACTGTGTTAATGAGTTTGTCAGAGCGCTGTGCTTTGCTGGACAGCCACTGTTTATTGCAGAATGCAGAGAGGTATGTAACTATTGTATTGATGACTCTGTGCGACGGTACTATTTATTAACAATTTTATCCCTATTTTAATATGTGCTCTGAAAAATTCCCAAAATGTGTTTTTTAAAAGATAAAAACTGAAAATTTGGAACACTAACTATGAGGTATACTCAAACTATACAGCACCAGTGATTTATTACAGTTGATAAGTTTAGACAAATGACATCTGTATGTCTGATATTTTTAATGTATACTTAAATGAAAATACATAATATAATACAAGGTGGATTTGTTCACGGTATAAATAGGTCATAGCATATTTATTACATAAACTGTAATAATAAAAAAAAAAAAAAAAAAAAAACCCACCAAGTTATATCCCTGTTTAACAGATTTGGAAAATGCAGGGTTGGTGAACATTTAAAATCTGTCTGAAATGTTTGCAGGTCACTGGATGATGACATGCTAGTCATGCTTTTGAGCAGAAGAAAGAACCTGCAAAAATAGTACAAGTGAGAAGCATGCCTGTGTCTGGCAGAGAGCTTAGGAAGGTTAGTCAAACTAAATGGAGAGCAAACGAGATGTAACAGGCTTTTAGAAAAAAAAAGTGCTGTAATGCTGTAGGAGTGGGCTTTGGCAATCATGCAAAAAATCACTATGAATGCAGGGCTGATGGTGCACATTTGCTTAGGACTTCTGGGAAGCAGTAACTACCCACCATCAAAAACCAAGAACCAGTACCTGTGGTGCATGCCTTTTCTCAACAGCTTTTTTGCTAAAGTGGTCTAGAATCAGATTCAAATAGTGAAGGAATACAAAAATCTCGAGTTTAATCCTGTTGATTGACGTAACCCAGAACCTTTTAACATTTAAAAATAAAAATAAAAATGAGTTCATACAATTGACATATGAGTCATTTCACACATGAAAGTGTGAAATGAAGATGTGAAGATGTGCAATTAAATATGAAAAACAAAAATAATAATAAAAGCATTACTCCGTAATTGCAATGCTGTCAAGTCAAAAAGCAGATACTGCAACTGAGTGGGCTGACTGACAAGATGATCTGTGAAGATGAAGGGGGGGGGGGGCTTTCTTTTGTGGGGTGGGGGTTGATTTTAAGCTGGAGCATACCTCACACATACAGTCTCTAGGTTTGGTCCACATTCTCAGTCAAGAAACTGCAAAAAGACCACAGGTGAGGACCATGCACAGAGTCGGAATATATTGTGTGGGACAGATAAAAGGGAAGGTGAGTGGAGGAGCTGAGTGCTTGATCAGAGCTGGCAGAGCAGGCACATCTATTTCAATGGAGAAGGTGGTAAAGGAAGTATAGAAGAGTGCAGAGATTCATGTACCTGTGAAGCTGTATGGAGGCAGAAGGAGGTTGTGAGAAGGAAGTGGACAGCAGGACCACACTAGTTGGAGCTATATTTGAAGGATTGAAGATACTGCTGAGGAAGAAAAGGAATGTCACCTAGGATGTGGAAAAGCAGGGTGAACAATGCATGTACTCTGTCATGTTCAACCACTTATTTAAAAGCCCAGGGCAAACAGTTTGCTGGGTTACAAAAGATGTGGGAAGAGGTGACAATAGAATATGCTGCATGACCTAAAGAGAAAAACTTGATCACATGAAGAGTAGGCAAGGTGGTGAGGACAACTGCTAACCATTATGGGACTGATGTGAAAAGAATATGTTTTGAAGAGGTGGCCACCCAATGGAAGGAAAAGAGTATTGGAAGGATGCATTTTGGTGAAGCAGGGCTGATCAAACAAACTGTAAGCACAAAGACCTGAATGCATACTGTTGAGGAGCTGTGGTTACACAGATCGACCATTGTTACTAACCAGACCTGTTCTGTAGCACACGGTGTTCTCTGTACAAAACAGTATCTCATTGGAATCAAATGTGGAACTTAATTCAGTCTTAAGCTGTGCACTAGGATACCTCCTGGACATTTTTATAAAGAAGAATTTAAGTACTGTCAGATGTTCAAAGCTACTAAAGCATGATTATAATTCAATTACCCACGGCTCCATGGGCTAATTACAAGTCCCAGTGATTTGTTTTTGGGCACAGCTCCATGCAATGTGCTATTTAGGTCACCTGTTCATAGGATAGTTTTACTGCATTAAAAAAAAAAAAAATTCTCTTTCAATTCTGTTAAAACTTTACTCCTCAGCTTAAAAGATTTATTACCAAGTACCAAATGGTTTAAAACGAATCACTGTGACCCGCACAAATCGTATCATTTCTAAACTTGCATGTTTAAAAAAAAATACAAATGTAATGCCGAACACGTAAGATGAGCCAACAGAGAAGAAGAAAGCATTATATTGCCTTTTATTCCTATATGTTTAATATTCATTTGGACGCAGACTGGTTAGAAACACATCTTTCCATAGGATTTCATTCTAAAAACTGTGATTTCAAAAAAAGGAAGTTTTGCGTTGCCTTATGTGATTAAAATAGCACTTGTAACCCAGAAATACAAAGCTTGGTGACCACTTGGCTCCAGGTTCACCTGGACAGTTTGGGTCCGTTTAAGTCTCATTGCATTCCATTCTGGTACTTGTAGTCTTACTTCTCTTAAATAATTATAGGAGACAGGTTAAAAGTCCTTGAGTGCACTGGGTTGTGATTTAAAAATAATAAATCTGAACTGCCCTAAACTGTTCTGTTGAACAATGTGGCAACCCAATTAACAAACCACAACAATTGAATCACAGCAAAATAAATAAAATACAGGACATAATAAATCAGGCTTCAGTGCCATTAAAAACCACTTAAGACAATTCAGATGGGAATGCGTGATTAAGAATTTAGCATGCATGCAATTCTTTTAATGGTTAATTACCATTAGCAACTAATAAATAAGAATCTGTGCCATTCATGGTCAAATTGTTTTAATAACTATTGCTCTTGAAGTTGCAAAGTGTGGTCATACAGTGAAGAAACTCCAACATAGGCATTCAGAGTTATAAAACAAACACAGTGATAGCTTGGATGTTCGCTCACAGAAGCACTGATTTATTTTATGCTTCACTCCGCTGATCACTATCTTAATTTCTTCTGTGGAAATGAATAACGACAGCCATATAGAAAAGGCAGAGATTCACGGCGTAGCCCTCCTATTAGCGCCTCATGATCCAGCACTGTCATTGTCTCTGTGTTGCGCTGATCAAAGATTTGCTTAAGGGGCTGCAAAATCAACTACAAGTCATTTGAAAAATTGGGTGAATTCAAAACGGGTTTGAAAAGAACTGTACTGATTCCCTCGACAAGGCTGGCATGTTGAAAAGACATTACCTCTCTTTAGGATCTATCAGAACATTAAGAACTGCCTGACTGTTGCCTTGCACCAATCAGAGCCCACCGTGATTCTTTTCCAATACAGAGAGTCCCTTTGCAGTTAGCAGATGCTACCAGCCTGCTTTACTGACACTGTCTGTGGAGCAGGTTAGTGAGTTTTAAGATCCCTCTGAAGGGAATACTCCACAGCACTGCAGACTGCTCTATTGTGTTGCACGACTTCAGAAAAGTTGAATTGGTATAATTTTCAGTGGAAAGTGTCAATCCTCAGTTCTACACTGTTTATTCTACAAAACAAACTCATAAATGTTTTCGTATCTTCCTACTTAGGATCAAAGCTACCCTTATAACAGTTTTCTGTCACGGTTAAGTTGATCAGTAATATTACAGTTCTCTCACAGTTGGATTATACCATAGTTTGTCATGTTTATTTTTTTTAAATATACTTTACCATACCTCTAATGCTTTACCCTGCTTTTGCTAAGCTTTATTACGCTTTGATTTTACTATGGTAAACTTGTATATGGTAAGCTGGGCCCTGTCTGGAACTCTCTTGGTTTTAGCTGACCTGAATTATAATCAGATCCATCATGTTTCATGACAACGTTTACTGAATGATAGACTTCGCTCTTTGCAATTTGCTGTATATTCTTAGATCAGAATTAATGAACGCCTTTTCACACGGAGTCAGTTAAATCAATTTTTATCAGAAAGATGAATGCTCAGGTTGGATTGTTTTTCATTGGAAAGGGTTTTTAAGGACCTCTTTTTTGTATTTGTTTTTTTGGGGGTGCAAACGCACAATGGCAGGTGTTACAATGATGAGAATGAACGGTATGCAAGGTCAGCCATGGCACGGCTAGAAACACATCTGATACACACATTTGTGATGCATCTATACCTGCTGGAGTCTAACTTTCAGATACACTGTATGTAACCCAAGGATTACAAGTCAAGTATAGAACTGATTAGTCCAGTAACGCTGATCAAGACATTACCCATAACATATGTCTGCTTTGCTTAATTTCTTGTAGTTTTTATTTAATGATTGATTGCTTGCAGAATCTTTTTCCACACAGACCTTATAAAGTCCATTTATGTCCGTTGTGAGCAGCAGCGCTAGTGACAAAGATGCAGGTTTTCATGAATAAAGGTTTTAAACTACTGTTAACAACAGACACACAGTTCTCTATTGGATTGCATTGACTCCCTACTGAGAATATAGCAGTGTCCTCATTAAAAGTAGCATGTCTGAACTAGAAGACAGTAGTGGGGTTGTACTGGTGTTATCTTTAAAATGCTGGAATCATGTCCACCACCTTTTGGCCACAACTGTGCAAACAGTAATAATGCTAAAATTCAATCATTCAACTACAGTAAATTCGGAAGAAAAATGATCATTTAATAACCAATTAAACTCTTAACTAATAAATTAGACAGACCATTAAACTAAAGCGCATGTCAAATTAAGCGATGCATTTCTGAATTATTTTTTTACCAGGCTCCGCAATTCCACAGAGGCCAGGATGGGAGCCTGGGTATTACATTTATAACAATCATATATGCTCCATATCGTTCACACTGAAGTTTGCAATTCCAAGTGTCACAACAGCATTGGGATTTCACAAGTCCTCTTATTTTAAAAACCCTGACAGTTCTAATTCACTGCATGGTTTTTGAAGAATTGTTTCAGCAAGGTTCTGAATTGTGTGGATTTATCAAATTTCCAAAGGAAACAGATTGTGTTTTACTGTAATAGAGATACTAGAAAAGACACTGAGATGCTTGTGATAAACACTAACAAGACTTCAATACACATGATTCACACAATTATTATTGATTAATCTAATGTGTATTTCATTTTCATGTGTATTTTACAAATAAAAAATAATTGATCCATACAACATCAAAGCATGGTAACCAACATGTGCAATATTTATTCTTAAAACTGATTTACGCTGTGCCCTGTGCTTCGTGCTCTCGATCTATCTATCCATACTGTTTTGTACTCGCTTTGAGTTTGAGCCTCCTGTCTCAAGTGTTAACCACCTTGCATCAATACAAACTACTAGCATGCAAGGCTTTTCAGTAACAAAACATAATATTTTAAAAGCAGTCGTGCCCTTCTCCAGACTTTCTTCTTGATCTTTAGGATCCTTCTATTCTACTCAAGCCTGTGCGCTGGAACCAAGTGCCATGACAAAGTACTTAGACTGTGACAGTTCATAATAGGAATATGATAAAGGAATGGTGCTCTCTTACCTTCTCCAAATCATGAAGCCAACTCCCATGGAAAGCAGCATGATGAACGCGGCCACAGACACCACCACAATGACGATGACAGGGTTCTGTTCACTGGACGCCAAAGCCACTGCAAAATCAAGACAGATAAATAAATACATATACAACCACTGTTCATTCAGCCTACATTCTACTGCCTTTTATTTTTAAATCTACAACACTGGTCGTGACTAGTACACACTCACCTCAGGAGGGAAAAATATCAATTAAAAAATAATTTGCATGTACAGTACATATCTGCAACACAGTTCCTTTCTCTGTATAGCAACTGTGAACATGCTAGCGAGACTGCCGTTCATTTTCACAAACCATAAAACTGCAAAGTAAACAAAAACTACTATTGTGTATACAGGCCTCAATGTGATCTGAAGCACAACAGGCCCTATACAGTATTACAAAAAAACGCAGGCTGAATGTGGTTTGCAGGTGTTGAGCAGTTCAAATGCAGGCTTTAAAAGCACTGCTGTGCCTTGCTAAATGGGCAACTGTTAAGTTGTAATGTACAATTTACTTTAGAATTCTGCCGTTTGCAGGAATCGGTCTTCCATTTTAGAATAACAGAACCTCTATAGCCAGCCTTCGATTATGTCCATTCCACATAGTCACTAACTGATAAGTTCCCATATAACAATGAAGAGACGTATAGGTTGCTTCATGCCAAGAATCTTTCACTGCAGTGGTGACTGTACTAGTAGGTAAATCATTGCATTTAAAAAGGTTACTACCCTTTTAAAAAGCGTATTTAAAAATGGGCCATCATATAAATTTGGACAGTGTCACTATGTCACTAATTGAAACGTCAAAAAGTTAAAAACATTAGGGTCAACTATGTTAATGATGGCAGTTAAAATGTGATAGGCATCATACACAATGATATTTTAACATACGAGGCAAGGTGTTCAAGGAGTTCTATAACCAACAGAAAAACAGAGCAGGTGGGTATTGTTTTCCCCTTTCAACTCTGATTATGAGCTTGCTCTCTCGATGATCAGACAGTGCATTAGGGGCTCTGAATAAGGCTAGCCAGTGTCTGCTAACCTATTTTCTTTCCAGAATTTCAGTATGGAATATAAAATTGATATTTCTGACCCCACCTTTTCCTAATTAATGGTTAAGTCACAGTGCACCCACATAAAATACAATTTTATTAAAAGGTATGTTTTCAGATGGCAAGAGCAAAATGATATCATAAAAAGCTAAATATGTCAAAAAGCAACCCATTTAAGAATTCATATTTACAACCCAAATGGTTTTAAAATGAATCTGTCAGGCGCAGGTTGAGCTTTGCCATCAATATTTTATTTTATGATCTTTCCAAAAGTTCTTGCATACTGGCTATGGGCTTTTATTCCAGACCACTTCATTATGCAGCAGTTTGATTTTAAAATTGAATGGATATATCACTGGCGATTAGGTAAAATGGGCACCGGTATTTAACCCTTGTGAATTGGGTCTACGTTTGCTCTGAATTCCCTGGCAGCACCTGTAAAGCAAGATGCCATTCTTCAGCTAGTTTTACTTTCAAAATGTACACTGCTATTAAACTTTATAGTATATAAATGACATTCACTGCATTTCTTTAATACCTAAAAAACCCCAAAGTGTGGAACATTCAAGGAGGCCACACTTTGTTATAGAATTGTATTGGATTCATTTCATACTGAAAATGACTCCAGGGTGGTAAAAGGAGGCAATTTAAAGCCCTATTAAACTCCATCTTTAAAAATCATGCAGGAGGAGATTCTTTTCTTACAATTTTAAACGGCCTATGGAATGGAACTCCGCTTTATTCTGATTCCAAGCGCTGTTCAATATACTGAGACTGAAATGATTAATATAAATGTATTTATATATATATACACACAGAGAGAAAGGTTGAATTTAAAAAAACAACTTCACAAAAAAGGAACACTTAAAAAATGATGACATTTAATCTTTCAGTTTTTAAGGAGCCAGTGAAATTTCTACGCAAGTCAGAAAGACGCCTCTTACAGCTGAATAAAGACCAGGACGCACTTGGGAATGAGATGATTCAACTCAATGAGATTTTCTTGGTAAAATAAGGAGGATGCACTTTGAAGTAGTTATATAATGTATAATTTAATACACGTATTTAAACTATATATATATATATATATATATATATATATATATATATATATATATATATATATATATATATATATATATATATACACACACACACACACACACACACACACACACACACACACACACACACACACACACACACTACGTGTCGACTACAAATTTAGGATTCCAGTATTTAAACCTCAAGTGACTTTTTTCTCATGTGTATATAGCTGGCAGGGTAGTTACAGTAAGTGCTCCAAATAAGGATAAACCCTGCCATTATTTTTAGCATTACGTTATGTTTTAAGTACAATTCAATCTTAACCTAATTTGGTTTCCTTTACACTTCTATAAACTCCTTTAGACAGTTTCATGTGTTTTTTTATTATTATTTTTTTATCAAACCTTTTTACCTTTATATATTTCTAACAATCAAATGAAAAATACACATGTAATAATTGTGCTGTATAACCTCATATTCTATTAGCCATATACAATATTTGATACAAAAGTGCAATAAATAACCACAAATAACAAACAGTTTTTCACTGTTTAGCATGTAATACATTTACAAATAATAATATAATAATAATAATAATAATAATAATAATATAATAATAATAATAATAATAATAATGTGTTTTAAACTGACACTGCTAGTTTTCATTTTTAATTTTCAATGTTCCTCTCAAAGGGAAAGTCTGAATTGAAAGGCTTACATTCTCCTAGTGTTTCCACCTCAAAGGGAGGGCTGTAGGTTCCGTGGTTGGTGGAAGAGAGGCTTCGGATCTGGAACACGTAGGCAGTCCCTGGCTTGAGGTTATGCACTGTCACTGGTGTGGAAGCTGTTTTAACTGTCGAGTAGCTTTGATCCTTCTGGTCCTGTGAAATACAAATACACAGGAGTAGGAATGCTTTTTGATGTGAGAAGTGTGTGTTTAAGCCCCTTCCTTACAACCATACGCTCTAATGACAATGTATTTTAGTTTACCAGAAGGATAGCGGTTTATGTTTTATTTGTAAAGAAAATAAAATGGAATCTAGTTTTTTTTTTTTTTTTTTTTTTTTTGTAGTGTGCATGGCAAAGTAATACTCTTGCCTTGAGTTATAACAAATACATATTAATCCTTTGTCATTTTCATGAATCTGTGGCTATGGTTTCACAGAAGGTCTCATTTGCTGTACAAAACCAAACGTGTCACTTGCGGAATAAATTACTTCTAATAGAAAGGCCCTTTAAACGTGGAATACTAAGGCTGATAAAGTGTCATGTTACACTGAGCTCTGCAGAGGCTTTGAATGTTAAAAATAGCTTTCGGGTTAAAACATTTTTTTTGTTGTTGTTGTATTACCTGGAGATTTGATCTTTGATCTTTTTTGGTCTCAGAATGCATAGAAATTACCCATTCTTTACTTTACACATCTTAAATAATAAATAGTGAGAAAACACTATTGTCTCAGTTAGTGGTACACAGCAGTACAGGAGTCGTCTATTCGGGTGATGAGATCATGTTTTTGAAAGCTATAGGAAAGCACATTAAGCTGATCAAAAGGATAGAAAGCTGGCTGTCCAGGGATTCTTGGGCAGGACTTTTTTTTTTCCCCACTGGCAGGAAATAACTTGTGCGTTCAGTGTGCAAACTACAGGGAGAGAAAGGCAGCGTGACGTTGAAGAACTCACACATTCAAACAACCAGGAGCACAAAGAAACCCGACCAGTAAGGTACCTTATCACTAATTACATTAAATCATGTTACTCTGTATTTTATGATGTTCACTGGTCCGAATTTGATAATCAGAGTCAATATGGAGGCTAGGGTTACCACTGTTCATTGCCATTTGGGTATGAGCTGCTCTCTCAAAGCTCCACTGTGCAAAGTTTTTTTAAATTTTTTTTTGTAATTTACTCTGAGTTGTTAATGCAAATGAGGCTTAGAAGAATCATTATGCAATACAAAACCACGTTACTCGACTACTTTTAAACATCTTGCCCCCCCCCCCCCCCCCCCCCCCCCCCCCCCACCCCCCACCCCCCCACAATTAATTCTGTGGACACCCATGCTTGTACCACTTTACAATGAACCCCAGGACTTATTATTTTGTAAAAGTCATAGTTTATGTGTCTAAAACAACTACAGCAACAATATTCCTTTAATGTATAACATTTCTGAACTCCAAATGAGCAGCTGGTCTAATTAAATGAATACAGAAGATTAGTACAATGGGAGAATTTTTCGTTCAGCTCGTTCCTTGACTTAGTAAATGGTAACACAGTAACGAAAGCACCTGTGTGTATCACCCCGTTTTAGTTCGGCTACTTTTAATTTATTTTCGTGATCTTCTTTTGTTAACTTCAAATGTTTGGTCTCTTTTTGTTTTTCTTCTCTGCTGTACACAAGATTGAAATACCTTTTGGTAATATTTGATTTCATATTCTGTTTTGTTGTTGCCTGGGTTGCTAGGCTCTCGCCATGCTAGGGTGATGCTCTTCTGGTCGATTTTGTCGGCGTGAATGTTGCTGATAAGAGAGGGAGCTGCAACAGACAGAGAGATGAACAGTTAACGTCGAACATGTGCAGCACGTTTTATTACCTACTGATACTACCTTAAGATTACAGGACATAACATTACACTGTGACAACTGGGTACAGCCAGTGGATCATGCTCTTAAACAGTACTGCTGTGCAATTACAAGGAAATAACCCCTTGAACGATATTACTTTCCATGTAAATAAACACCTATTCCACTTGTAGTTACCGTATAAGGACAGAACCACTGGTAGTTACACAGTTATTACCATGCTATTAATGCTGCATAATATAACATGTTGACAAAATGTTTCACTTTTATCTAGCAGTAACCAAGAGGTGTTATGCTTATGGAACCATGATTTAATTAAATAAAACCCTGTGTCATATATTATATATATATATATATATATATATATATATATATATATATATATATATATATATATATATATATATATAAAAGAAAAAAGTTGGGTTTAGTTTACAAAAACGTATGCATAATTCTACACTTATTATGGGATTTTGGCATGAAAGTTAGTTTTCTTTGGCATGTGGGTATCCAATTATCCAAAGGATCGCTCTTCCTAGTCCCCACAGAAAGCAGCAATCTATCTTTCCCCAAGTTCTTTTCCTGATAAATGACACAATCCTTCTGCACCCGAGCTGCTGCAAATTCATTTCTTACCTTTCAAACGTTACTTTCCAAGGAACTTTGTATTTCATGACAATGCATTCCATACTGGATGATGCAATTCTTCAAGTTTTTTTTCAGTTATTTTCCTTTCCTTTCCCAGCAAGCGGGCGGTGCTTGCCTGCACAGACTTCTACAAACATTTTGATTTGCAAAGGAATGTGTATTGTCCACTTGAAAATAAATTGCTGTTTATGTAGGAGCTGTATGGGTAAAACCCTGAATACTGTAGCTCCTCGAGGGAAGTGGTGTCTCAATTTACACTTTCATAAAATTGTGTTTCAATGCCAGCTAAAAACAAATATTACACTTGGATATATAAAACCATATTATTTCTGGAAATCATAATACTTATTTTATGAACGCTTTCAATAAAGAAAAAATATACAGTTCCTTCAGTGTAATTACTCTATAATATAGATGAATAAATGTAATAAAATAAGCAGAACAACTTAACACAATGTACTATATATATGTACACAGCATATAAAGACAAAGCAGATCATATTGCATACAACTGTTTTAAATCCCTCATTGTTTTAAATCCCTGCCATTAAAATGAAAGAGAATCTTAATTAGATCTGTATGTGTGTAGTAGAGCAGATAGCAGCTGTGCTCAGTGACAGCACTGCACACACTTTACTCCAAAGCTTTTTCCTTCTCTTTCAAACACCCAATAGCAACACATGCCCTCTCACCATCTCATATTGTGTACAAATAAGAAATATGAGGTGTGTTACAAAGCAGAAATAAAACACGTGAATGGTCTATTTCCGATATGGCTCCAAACACTGGTTGAAAAACACAATGCAAACGGTCTTGAAGCTGTTAAACTGTGGCGAGTGCGGGCGGCTTTGCAGGTTGATATCTGTTTAAAATACATATTAGAAACTTCAAAACTTTAATTCACCAATCAGGAATCACCATTCAAAGGCACAACTACACAGTAGATGTCCATAGAACACTGGGATAGAATGCTTAGCTTAAAAAAAAAAAAAAAAAAAAAAAATTAAAATAACACTGCAGGCACCATTTATCGGAATCGCTGATTATTTGGCATTGCTATGGTAATCTTGTCTGTACGGTAGCAATATGGTCAACTACCAGATGATTATGTGCTCTAATCAGGGTTTTATTGCTTATGTAGTCACTAACGTTGAAAAGATTACTGTGGTTAACATGGCAACACCATAGCAATGACTTAAAGCACTTTGTGATGGTGTTCCACTATGAAAGGCGCTATATAAAATAAAGATTGATTGATTGATAGCAATGTGTAGCAAACAACAGTAAAAGCAGAGCCAAAGCATGGGAACCATGGGAAAGGACTATAATGGATATGAATACGATAGTATAGTATACAAGCTGACTTGTACCATCTGATGACAGAGCCACTATGCAGACAATCTTCACTCCTGCTTTGCTGTTGTATACCGGTTTTTGAAACTGAAAACTATTTTTTTTAAATAGCTCTGGGGTTAATTGCAGTTTTATAATCACCCCTGATATCGAATGGTCTACTACAAGACATTCTGAAATTCAGAAGGTTTTTGTCCTGTTTAATATTCTACAGCAAAAAGTCCCCAAAAAAGGTTTAAAATATCTACCAATTTGAAATAATTTTCAACTGGGTTGTGAGCACAGATTAGTCTTGCATAGCAGAGGCCGGTATACTTAATTCTTAATAAATGAATACACTGCAGTTGAACTGCCTCGCAGCAACAGGGAAAATAGCTTTTAATTCATTTTGGTTTAATGGACGAAGAAATGGCTTTCCAGTTTTCAAAGAGAAAAAGGCTTCTTACCATCTGACATCAAATTATCTAGGAGAAGATGTCAGACTCAAGCAGTAATGTTAGCGGAGAATATTGAAGCAAATGGCAAAACTGACACAAGAACATGGGGTTTTACATCTAGCGGTTAAAAATTCATGACAGCCACCCACATACTGAAAGTAACATTAGAAAATCATATGGCCCCCACACCACATGTATATAAATCTGCAACAGGAGCCTGTGCAGGTTCTACTTGCATTATATATGACACTGTAGCTAAAGTTTACCATAGTGAAAGTATAATAAAGCAAAGACAGCCATTGTAAAGCCAGAGACTATTTCAAAATTAAAAAAAAAAAAAAAATGGTAGACTATGGGAAAAGCAAAATTAAAAGCTAGGGGAACCGTATTTGAAGCGACTCTATTCTGACACAGCCTGAGAGGGCTCTTCCATTTTCTAAACACCTGTACCTGTATTAAATGAGGCTGTTACTAGGCCTCAGTGGCTTCTAATTTTACATTTTCACTGAAGCTTTTCTTCCTTTGAATAAAAGCTTTAATCGGATACAAATCAATGGCTGAAATTTTGTGGAATGGTAATTTACATATATATATATATATGTGTGTGTGTGTGTGTGTGTGTGTGTGTGTGTGTGTGTGTGTGTGTGTTTGAATCATTGGCGGTATATATATATATATATATATATATATATATATATATATATATATATATATATATATATATATATATATATATACTGTATATAATGATACCATGACAGCCTAACTATTTATTTTAATTATAAATTTGAAAAGATTTGCACATGAAAGGGAACCTTTAGGCAGGGCCTAAGAAAAACTGAAACCTGACCAAGTACCTTTGAAGCCCAAACAAATGCTGACACAGGTATGCATGGAGTAGTGTCTGTACGTGTGGACGCTAGCAGTACACTATAGCCCAAGGGTTAAAGAAGTAATCCATGAGGTATTTTAACACTCTCTCAGTACCTCTTCTAAGCCTCAGGGTTCAAACCCTTTAGATGAAGGTCCCGTTTGTTTCCCTACATCTTGCTGTATTTGTTTGATAATCAATCATAAGATGAAATGGCCCGTGAACAGAAACACTTTATTTGAGATTCTTATCAAATCAAAGACATTTTTCTATCTTGTAAACCAAATAACAACAGACAGAAATGTTATGAAGACTATGCTTCAATTGACAATGAACGCCAGCCACGATCTCTATCCAAATAAAGCAGTGTTTAGGAAAACATATAGGCACATTACAATCACAGAAATGACAAGTAGTAAAACACACACACACCGTAATGTTTCATTTTCATTATGTAGACCTGCACTGACTGAAAGATGGGGCTGAAGAAAAAACAAGATCACACACTATGCACAAAGCATGTTTTCAGCAGTCTGTGCATACTGTACAAGCACATGCATGTCGGTACAAAGAGCTACGACATCAAACGGTTGGACTTTCCTTTGGTAATGGCCCTTCTTAAAAAGGAAACTCACAGACTAAAGGTTTCCTTTACTGTGAAATTCAGGTCTGTCCTTTTCAGCTTCCCAATTCATTCAAAAAGATGATTTAAAGAAAGTGCCATCAAGATAGTGACAATGCGATGGTTGCGTTTTCTAATAGACTAAGCTTATTCCATGTAACCAGTTCTAACCATGCCCTGCTGTTGCTTTGCTGCTAATCACCAATAGCTAGGAATTGAAACAGAAGAAGTACAAATGAGAGGTCAATGCTGCTATTGTTCCTAGGAGCTGCTTGCTCTATCGGGCCCAATAGGATCCCAGTGATTCAGCATCAACAACATGGCTTGGTAACCCATTCTATACACTCAATACTAACTGTGGAAAACAAAGTATCTCCTACTCTCTGTTCCATCTCGTTGCTTGACCTCTCCAGTAAGTACCCAATTTGGTTTATATAAAAAAATAACATTTGCACTGGATAACTGAACTAAGCCTATTTTGTCAGTGAAGGAATATTTGAAATTGCAGTGCATGAAACAGCGATGTCTATAGATCTGGCCCTTTTAAAAGTTTGGTGAGGTGAAATGACACAGCAATATTTCCCATTCCTTTACTGCAGTGTTAGGTGATGCACTGCAGTCCCGTCGGTGAGATGAGATGAGGTTAAAAGCTCTTAAACACAAATGCAGACGAAACCCGGCTCTTTTGCATAGTGGTTTAGGCGTTTGATTGTGGTATACGAGGTTGCCGGTTCGAACCCACCCTGCGCCCTGTTACTTTAGTAAGCTTTTACAAGTGATGCATCCAATCTGCAAAGTGATCACCAACACTACTGTGAAGTCAGCATAACAGCTACACACTGCACTGCATCATGTGACCCAAACATATAAATCTAAGGGGGGGGGGGGAGTGATTAACTATACAACCACTACCACTGAAGATTGTGCGCTAGTGTGCCTACAGCGACAGTCTGTGGAGTTATTAATTTATCCCAGGGAAAAGGTGTTCCCTGGCTGAGAGGCTGATTTCAACATTTATGGGTTAGTGGATACCGTATGGGAGAGGCACAAACCAAAGCCAGCAACCACACTGTTAAGCCAAGTGCTAAAACTGCGGATACATAAGCAAGAGCGGACATGCACTGCCTGCACACAAGCTGCTGCGCTATCAGTCCCAGACTCCCCTGGTAGAAACGGCTGTACATGAAAGAATACAGCCAGCAAACACAGAACACAAATTTGCATGTTTCTTGGAGAGAGAGAGAGAGAGAGAGAGAGAGAGAGAGAGAGAGAGAGAGAGAGAGAGAGAGAGAGAGAGAGAGAGAGAGAGAGAGAGAGAGAGAGAGAATAAATTGACAAAGGAAAAAATGGCATAGTTTGTCAGCACTGATAAAAAGGTTCAGGGAGCTAGAATATAAGAAATGGTTGACTATTATCTGGATAAGCTTGTTTCAGATGCAAAGAAAGAGAAAACTGACAGGTCAAAAAGTTAAATGAAAATAAAACTCACACGAACATGCACGTACGGTTTTCACAGCTCTATACAAGATTGTTTGAAGTACAGTATATGAAAAAGCTTTAAAGTACTGTATTATTTTTTTTTCTAGTGACCCTTACACTGCATGGTTTTGTGCACCCTCATTTAGGGACCATGGCAGGTCTTTCTCAAGAGTTCAATATCTAATATGAATTCACTGCTGATTCCTGAGAGACTTTTCTTCCAAACCTCTCAATGCATAAGAGTGCATATTTGATCAAAATGTGTTTCAAACATTCTTTGCATTTCCTATACTGACGCCTCTGTCTGTCCACTATTACAGTACGCTGGAGCACTGGGGAATACTGATTACACCATAAGCTCATCTAGATAATTACCTACATTTCAGAATATTTTTGTGTCCTCTGCCATTCTCTTGTTGTTTTTGATCCTATCATTATTTGACCATGCTTACTCACTATTTTAGTTTGTCCAAGGCTGTCTCTTTAATGGCAGCAATTAGTATTCCGGTAGTCAAACAGGGTTAAAATAAATGTGTGCCTTGTATTAAAATAAATGCAAACTCTTGCTGCCATTATCCGGAAATTTAATTTGGGTCAAATGCCCGGAGTGAATATGGCACTGTGTATTTTCCCAGCCAGACGCATCTGGTACAGAGAGACAGGCATAATCATTTATATTATCACAGAAATTGAAAAAATGCTTTGTACTTGGAAATAAAACCTCCCGCAGGATCAGATCGTCTCGGAGCTGCGGTCCTTGCATTTTGCAGAATGACATTTTGTAATCCAGATCAAATAAAGTATAGGCCAGCGACAAACACATTTACATCTAAACTACACAATTATGATAGATGCTGTACCCAGACTGACAGATTATACTCAATCTATATTCCACTGGGTACAAGTTTTCCAAAAAACAAAACACACAAATATAACACTTCCAAACAGTATAGTACATAGTAATATAATAACACTATATGTATTTTTTATGTAAATCCAAATTAAGCTTGGGACTAAAAATAGACAGTTATACAATACTCCCCAAGCTTTTATTACAGTGTATTTTAAATGGTGCAAACATACACCATTATCCATAACTATTAAACAATCAATATTGCAAAATTTTGAAGAACAAAAATATCAATACTGTTGTTGACAGGCATAGTTGACAGACAGGTATACTGGATTGACTTACTATTAGGATTGCATTTATTTCAATGTTGTAGGTTTGTAAGTAGGGAAATAGAGGAGACCTGCGAATACCTTGTGCTGCCCTGTCCTGTAGCCATTCAAATGTGATTTCAGACTCTTGCTGAGTTGCCTTCAACCATTATCACAATTAGCCCTTGAGAATGAATTAAATACAACCTGGCAAAACATGATTTCCATTTATCTCCATTAACTTTGGATATTAAATCGATTTCTATGCAAACTCATACAAACCCCCCCACCCCCCTCCTTTTTGGGAGATAAGAATGGAATAACCAGGCAGAGGCTTGTGGTATTTTATCTGAGTAACACTTGCTATCAGAAATGCCAAGAACCAAGAAAGCTATTGATGCTGTTGAGGAAAATCCTGCATAAACCTTGTGCTGTTTTCCCAGAATGACCCTTTAATGCTACTTCCAGGGCCTTTTGCCTTGTGAGGATGTCACAGGGCACAACAATTAATTACACTGCAGAGCAATCAAAACACGCCTTAAACGGAAGAATACTTAAAGCACACAATACAGGGGAATTATTAATAACAGACTGAATCAATTGAAATAAATTGAGACATTCTACGTAAGTGGGTGTAGCGCTTGTTCTTGGAAGACTGATTCGTACAGCTGGTAATTTAGACTGTCCACTTAACTGCTACTATTGTTATCACTTTACAATAGGCAATAAAACATACTCCGCTGACCACTGACCGCTGAATAGCCATCATTAATGAAGGAATATCTATGAAGGAACCAATCTAACTGCATTCAGGTGTCAGCTTGAAAGCTTTCAGTACTAGTACCTATCTTTCTGTTACATTACTTTCATGAATATTTTTTTTATTTGTTGCCTAAAACATGTTATACCTGTACGTATGCATAAGGTGAAGCACGTTCATGAATTGTGAAGTTTAGTCATTACATCCTTTACATATTTGTGACAGGATGGGCGTGTATTATTTAAGAAATAATTGTTTTAATTTTCTGGGTGCTTATCCCCGTAATGACTCGCTCACCATACAATGGTCAAATACAAAAAAATAGCAACTGTGTGTACCTTTTCAAGGTAAAGAAAGTAGTAGCACACTTTACTCAAACACCCAACTGACTGTTACCTTTTATTTTCCTCTTAAATATTATAGAACAATATAAGAGTTATTCAAGGTGATGAAGTCACAGGCTGAGATATGTTCAAAGAGACCAGTTACATTGTGAGGCAATCTTGTCTTCTCCAGCTTTTCATTGGCTCAGCGGTAGAATCAACCCAGCATTTGGCTTGGGATCCGGGTTTGTGCACAAGCCTAACAGATATGTTTACTAGAGTTTTTTTTTTTTTTTTGTGTGTGTCTTTTGTTAATTAAGGATTAATCCTTTTATTAAAACTCTTTAATAAATTAAGAAGGCTGTGGATCCTTAATAAAATGATTTGTTGTATTACAAAATCTAATGCATATAATCTTTTGTTAGAATACCGATGTTTAAATGATTTTTTTCGTGATCCAAAAATGATCACCACAAGAGTCTGACCTCCAAAAAACATTTCTTTAGCAAGAAAACCGAGTGCCGTTGAGTGCATGACCTTGTGCAGTATGTATCAAGATCACACACTAAACTGACTTCCCAAGGATGTGAAAGCATGGGGGTTGGTCTACTGCTCTAACCACTGGGCTAAGCTACAGTAACTGACTTGAATCGGAATTCTGTACACCTGCTTGACATCCTGTGACACCAAATAAATAACTCAGGCAGTGATACAATATGCGGTGTAGTGCAAAACAGCACGAGATTCATTTTTGTCCCTCAAATCCATCAGAGTGTGCAACATCTTACATTAGACCTCACCTCATTGGGGTCACCTCTCCCCCAGTCCGACTCCATGTCACCTCCGTTCTGCCTCACTCATCAGTTTCCTCCCAGCTGGTGTTTAAGTACATGATTACACCCTCCTGCCTGCTCTCCCCCAAGGGACTGCTCTCACAGCACGCTGGATGCGCTGCCAGAACGAACACGTCCCCACCACTCTTCGGTACCAAGGCTGTAGCCGCTGTGGCAGGAGTATAACTCTGTGCTCAGGCAAGCAGAACTGTCTCAACAAAGTCATCTCATTTTATTATTTTTTGTTTATGTTGCTTAGAACATTACTGTTCTAGCATCCCTTTATCTGAACCCAAATATATATTTGTGCTGGGTTATTCACAAGTCACAATAACAAAACCTGGTTTTAATATTCTGCTACCATTTTTACTGGCAAGTTCTTGTTTATGTGCCTGATTTAACTGCGGCTATTGGCTTTCCTGTGCACCGCAGTTCATTACTTTAAGTGCAGTAACTTCCAAAAAACCTTTATCTGGTTTATTGTGAAAGTACTGTATGTAAGTCAATAACAGAAGAGGACAGGCTAGTTTATTTTGATCTGGCATAGAGTCTGTGCCAAGCTAACTGGCCAAATTGTGTACTGCTTATTTCTTTATTTCGATAATGCAGGGCCAAGAAGAGAGCAGTAATAAAAGCGATTGAAGAGTTTTTACAATGATACCTAGGCCCGGACCAAATCGAAACGTTGACAACCAGCTAATCGCACTTAACAAAATTGTATTTAATAGAGTTTTCTTTTTTTCTTTTTTTAAAGTATCTTTTTTCTTCTACTCATAAAAATATAACACTATTAAATACAGTTTTGCTAAGTGCGATTAGCTGGTTGTCAAAGTTTTGATCTGGTCCGGGCCTCGGTAGCCTAATTTAGTCAGAGCCAGAAGCTAAGCAAGGTTGGACCTGGTCAGAAGTTGAACAGAATACCTCCAGTAAAAATCAATTGCTGTACGAAGGCCTACTGGTGTCGTACTAGGGACTGATACAGTAGCAAGACAATGAATGAGTGTGAAGCAGGATCTACGTGTTTCCCACTGCTCCAACCTGCAACCTGCAACCTTCAACCTGTACATCATCATCAAAACACCAGAATGAACATCTGACACAGAAACTGACTTTGATTCATGTAACACATTACAACTAAAGAGGCAGGAACATTGTTAGTTATTTCATAATTGGTCTTTGAAAGGGAACCGTAACTGTGTGAATTAATAAAAGTAAGTAACGCTTTGCAGCAAGTGCCTCTTAACGACACTGAATGACTGTTAAATGACTGTAGAAGAAAGAAAATGTGATATTTAATTTAAAATATGCATTACGCTTTAGAATAACTGGGCAAATTCTACCAGCTTGCTAAAGAATGTGGAGATATGAAGAGAAAAGGCAGTAACACACAGCTGCGTGCAATTTCCAACTTCCTAGCATATAACGTAAGTGTCAGAAGCTGGTTAATAATACGCACAAATTTTTTAAATTCAAAATAACTCTGATCAATGACTGGCTTTTTCATAGTTTGCACAGCTGATCTGTCACATAAAAAAAAAAAAAAAAAAAAAAAAAAACTACTCATACATCTATGACATGAATAAACAAAGATTAAACTCTTAACATGAATAAATAAAGATGCGTGTCAATGCTTTTGGTGCCAGTATTATATTTCATAACTTACATGTATGATGAGCAATGTCTTTGGAGAATCAATGAACTGAAATGCCAAGTCCTATCACATATCTTGTAAATGAAATGCATCCAATAATAACCATGCTGTTTTTGTTTAACTTCTAAATGGTTTGTAAAAATACAATTCCCGGTGGTTTGGAATAGATGATCACTATGGGAATGATTATATTTCCCTTGCACAAATTCAATATGCTGCAGCATATTTACAAATATCACATTTCGGTGGCACTCAACTGTAGACTAAACCTTCTTCAATCATAAAATGTAGCTATAATCTTGTTAGGATAGTAAAACAGAGCGATGAAGCATATCAGGTTTAGTTTAGTCCAAGCATCCACAATCATAAAACCTGTATTTTAAAAGACCTTGTTTGCCATTGAAAAGTACGAGCAAGATTATGGACTAGGAGGTCTGTCTGTGTTCAACAGCTATTTTGCAGTGTTAAGTATAGTCAGATTTAGATGACCTGCAGCGTGTTTGTTTATTAGAGTCTGAAGTTGTGTACAGTGTTTAATGGACTAATACTAGTTGTAGTTCACCATTCTCAATTCTAGTTAAAAACATGCCAGTATAAATGCCTGTTAAAACCTGGAATTATTTCCAAAATTGGCAAGACCTCAAGGGTGGGCTTGGAGCCAGGGGTTTCTATATGGTACATTTGAAAGGTTACTGACAGTGTGTGGCCAGTTTCCCTGTGTCTCTGTCTCTTCCAGCTGCAGGCATGTTTGCTGAACCTCAGCTGGGCTACTCACAGTACATGATATAATTAACTAATCCAAAAAACAAAATACAGAATGAAGAATACAGTAGGTCTTCTCTGCTGCACTGCATTGCATGCGCTGTTAGAGATTTCTGTGTTCATTGCCTTGACCTTTTTTAATAATATATGTGGCAGTGTAATTTAGACATTAGCCAAGTCAGTAAGCATTAAGACTCTTTGGTATTAGTACTACATTCACTTAAAGTTTGTGAGTCATTAAAAGGCTAAAATACATATAGAATTGCTAATAATGATCTTCTTTAATTCATTTTCGCCTCTAGAGACACAGGTCATTGTTTTCGGCATGCAAGGATCCTGGCTAGCCTGTAGTTTCTACAAAAGAAGTAATAATTACAGCAGATAACAGAAACAAAAAGCTGGCAGCCTCCAGTGTCCACACAGCTGCCTGACAGATAAAACAGCTTACCTTTTGATGTAACTTTCATGAGATAAAATGACAAATGGAAAAGCAGGAAATTGGGACAAATCAAGTGCCTTTCAACAGTAAGGCATCAATTGATTATTAAAATGAATAGTTTAACGGAAATGGAGGATTGATGTAAAACTGCCTCTTTTATACATTGTCTTTATACTATACAATTCTGATAGCGTTTTCAACACCACAATATAAAGTCTGAATGGCCATGCTGGTCCACATATGTATGGACAAGTTGGACGTATCTTTTTAATTGGATCAGCTAAGATATGTATCTGTATATGTGTTATAAGTATATGTATATGTGTATCTTTTTTTTTGTTGACATATCTGTTAAAGTACAATTTAAAGGTAAAACTATAAAGTGTACTGAAGAAGGCACTAGCTGAAACATTTGTCTGCTTGACTTAGTTTCTTAAAGTTTCACCTCTGATTAAGCATTTTTTTTAAATATTTTTTTAGTTATGGGTGAAATCACACAATGTAGAATAAAATAAAATAAATCTTCAAGTTGTGCTCCTGTGCCATGTACTGCACAATGCAATCAATGCTGTAGAGTGTACTGCGTCAAGCTTGGCACTCAGTCTCAAGGGTTAGCTTAAAGAAATCATTCAAAAGCAGCAAGTCAACTTAAAAAAAATTGTTACACCGCCTGTGGCATAAAGAAAATACCCACGCAATCAACACATCTCGCCTGGTCGATGACAAGTGTTTTAATCAAATAAATTTTAGACTTGCACTGTGCCCATAACAACCTTTAAATCAATTTTTACAGGGCACCTAAAACATACTCGCTAAACCGCCTTCACTGCAGACAAAAACAACACCTTTCCAGCTACATTAATTGGTGTGCCTGTTAACCGACCGGCCCCAAGTCATCACTACAGTTTTCATGTAAAAAGGAAAACAGTTTTGCTTAAAAATAGGCTCCTTGTTGTTATTTTACTGCAATGGGGATAAACCCCCCTGTTAAAGATATATGTGGTGGTGACTATAGGTATGTACAGCTGGGCCAAAAGTGTTCCATCACCCTATAGAATTAACTAATTTTGAATGAACCCTATAGAATTAACTCATAAATTTGAATGAAACATGCTGAATAATGTTCTATATACTGAACGAAAAACTGACACAAATTTTAAAATGGGACATTTCAAAATCTAACATGAAAAACTGTACTGCAGTTGGTGCCACGTAATCGGGATACTGATAATCGGAATTGCTGCTTAAATGGGATACAACTCTGGGAGATGGTTCTTCCCAGTGGTGTTTATGTTGTTCAATTGGGACGTCAGTTTGTTTAATTGGGATACAGTATTTTCAAATGATGAATGCAGATCGATTTTCAGAGCAAGACAGGTCGCGCAGTGCAGTGAAGGGAGTGCGTGATAACGCTGTGGCTTGTGTAAATTGTGTAAACCAATGTGATTTCATTATTTTTCTTTTCATTAAAAATCAAAAAAGCGTCACTAAGGTCGTCTCAACTGCCTCTCCTTTAATTGAGGCAGCTGCTTATTTGGGCTATTTTTCCTTCTTCCCATAAAATGCAGCAGACTTTTACTATATCATTTTGTAATTTATTTGACTATTACATGATGTTAAATAAATAGTCACGTTTTTTTTTTTTTTTTTTTTTTTCTCAGACTTAAAATTCTAGGTGATGCAAAACATTAGGCCATAGCTGCCTGTCCTATTTATCTAGAAAGGCCACTATAGAGGTGATATCTTCAAAACCATTTGTCTAAAGAAAACATAACCTACCGTAAAACCATCCTGGTTTAAAATAAAATTATTATAAGATAACAATACCAGACCAAGCCCCTGTTGCTTTCAGGGAACGCAAGAGAAGTTCAACAAAGCATGATTTGTGGTTAGACTGAAGTCATTTTATTTTTAACAGTAGGTGGTTTAATAGCACAACAAAATAAATCATATTCAAGATCTCCTTCTCTTGTTCAACAGAGAGAGGGTTCACTTTTCAATAAACAACAGAAACTCTGTCAAGTAGTAATCCTTAACCTGTGCACTACATGGATTTTTAAAAGGCTGTTGCTTTCTAAAGTCTGCAAAAATTATTACCTGCAGCCATATTACTACTGTATATAATATCATTAATACAACAAAAAATAAAACATTAAAAGAAATGCCCTTATATTGAATATGCTGTCGTGCACTGAACAACACAAGCTGGTATCCCCTCCACTAGAGGTCAGAGTTGCTACCCTTGAGTGGACTTACTGGCCGTTCTGACCTTGAAGGGGTGAAAAATCAGCTTGTATCTTACACAGCACCCTACCTGATACAAGCCATCTGATACAAAGAATACATACACTAATTACTGGTATTCTCTCACAAAAAAGCTTGATTTGCAGGGATAATAGCCAGCGTCTACACAGCTAACCTAAATTAGAAATAAGAAAGTAGTGACCAATAAATCGTATTTTACTGATACATTGAACAAGACACTTGGCGATATTCTTTCATGTGTTCAAATATCCAGCCTGCATTTACCTTGACTAATAGCAGACAGAGAGGCCTCAGAACTTAGCAGGGCTGAGGAAATGAGGCTAAGCTATCTATCCTAATGGAATTCAGTGGCTCGAGGGGTGCTTTGGGTGGCATAATAATTGAAATCCAGAACAAAGGGCTTTAGCGAGTAGGTTACATGTGTCTAAATCGAGCATGAAAGTGCCACTTACCTGCCAAGCTTGTGGAGACATTGATCTGGGCGTACTGTCTCTGCCAGGGGCTTAAGCCTGATACTCCATTCAGGGACTCCACTTGGAATGTGTAGTTCGTGTGTGGTAACAGGTTCACAACGGTAACGGTCCTGTCAACCAATCCTGTCTGCTGCGGCACAAAGCCAACGCTGGTGCCACAGGGTTCACACTGCCCTGAAGGGCCAGTGCACCTGCTGCACACAACACTGTATGAGACGTCCCCTCTGCCCCCCGAGTCCTCAGGGGGATCCCACTCTATAATGACAGTCGACTGCTTCATGCTGTATACAGGGTTAATGGGAGCAGAAGGAGGCCCTGGGAATAATAGTGAAATGTGCTTTAGACATATTGCATCACGGTATATATATATATATATATATATATATATATATATATATATATATATATATATATATATATATATAGTCAATTCAAATAGTTGTTTTGAAAATATCTATTGGTTTTTTAAGTGCCAATTAAGGAAGTTGCCCATGGTGTTGATTAGGAGACGTACATATTTCAAATTACCCTTTCCCCATAATGTACTCAGCTGTGTGTGTATGTTAATAATTAAATGTGTTAAATGTTAATTAGACAGCGTGGAAAGGATCAGGATGATAATCCTGCAGGTTTGACTCAGATTTAAGCTAAATCAAGGACAGGGTTTCAAGAAATTGACACCTTGGCAGATTTACCTAGCTGTTTAAAATGATAATGCACAGCATCGGAAGAAATAAAGGTTACCTGATTAATTAAAACAAAAACTAATACCAATAACACTGCTACTACTACTAATCATAAAGTCAAGAAGACGATTGTAGATTTTTTAACAACTGTTTTCAACAGTTCTGTTAATCTTTAAAAAATCTCTTCTGGCAAAGTGAAGAGGATATATGAAAATGAAAGCATGCTTATCACTAGTGGTATACTTCTGAAAGGCGCTCTGTGTAGGTACTGGGGCCACACTGTCTGTGGCAGGTTCTGGTTCTGTACTCACTGGTGCAGGCTGATGATGGGGATTCCTCAGGGGTTCTGTAGTATGATTCCTCACAATGGCACAGGGTGGACCCCTCCTCCTGTGTATAGCTGTGCTCAGGACACGGGAAACACTCTTGCTGCCGAGGGGACATTTTGTAGAAGTCAGCTGGACAAGCTAAAAAAAAAAACATAAAATACAATAAATGTTGTAAATCATTCTGTAAATAGGGACTCCATGACACATTCTGATTCTATTTTTGAGGAACTGATTTATATTATCTCCCCTTAGTTTTATTCAGATATTACGATTAGTCATTTAGCAGATTGTTTTAGCAGGCGTTTTTATCCAAAGCGACTTACAGAGACTAGAGGGGATGAACTATGCACCACAACTGCTGCTGCAGAGTCATTTACAATAGGACCTCGGTTTTACGTCTCATCTGAAGGACGGAGCACAAGGAGGTTAAGTGACTTGCTCAGGGTCCCACACAGCGAGTCAGTGGCTGAGCTGGGTTTGCACCTGGAACCTCCTGGTAACAAACCCCTTTCTTTAACCACTGGATCACCAAGCCTTAAAATTAGTAGTAGGATCGACATAATTGTATTTTTGTTAAAAGACAATGAAAGAAAAGGATATAAAAGGTGTAATACAGGTTTTAATCTGTATGGGTGCTCAGAGAGTTTTTAATGTAGCATGTATATAAGTAAGTCCTTGTTTCCATACAGTAGGGTTTTATTAGCAACATGTTAGTGAAGGCAATATATTTTAGAGATTTCTTAAAATGCTCTATGGTGAGACCCAACAGAAAGCTTAGATTGATGAACAGTTCAATGCATATATACACGGTGGAAGTGACATGATCCAGTATCTGTAGTTTCTGTGATGTTCTGTCCTTTTGACCTTCCTCAGCTGAGTTACCTGACACTGCTGAATTAGACCAATCAATTCATGTCAACACTGGTGAGGTGCTGTGATCTAGAATGCTGTCCAGTGGAAATTGAACTGGGAGAACACGGGGATAATTTGACTGAAGTTCTAAATGAACTGCAGACAGAGATTACTTTCAGTCACTTAGACCTTGATTGGTTTCAAACCAGGGTCACAAAGGGCAAAATGGCAAACTAATCAAAGTAGGACTCTCCTGCAACTGATAAACTACTACTCAGTGACTCCAACTTTGAAACCAATCCTCAATTCAATTCCTAACTTTATTTTGAGAGGAGTTATGGTTAAAATCTGAGGATCTCTATTACCTAGGTTTTTTGCATTATGTTAAAACATGATCAATCCTGACTTAGGCCTCATTTGCCACAGTTAACAACTAGCAGCATGTGCAAATATAAACCTCTCTATACTAATTTGCAATGGGCAGATTCGATGGCGTTGTCTAAAACAAACACTAACGGTACCTAGAGCAGCACCATGACGTAACAGTGTAACAATATCGTAAAGTCACAATATGATATGTATCACAGTATTTGCACCAACTACTGTAGATGTATTGGCCATTTGCAGCACACAAAAGGAAACGTTTCCACTGGGAAGGAAATGCCTTCAAGCTGGAAAGCATGCATTACAGTTACCATTACAACCCTGCACACAGATTGTCCGCTAGTCTATGAAAAGAACAATGACAGTACCATCTAGACATTATCACTATTAGGAGCTTTTACTGATTGAAAGTGAGGAATGCCATCCAGTCTGTAGCCTGCCCCCCTCCGCCTCCCGCCCCCGCTCCCCCTTGGAGAACACAACAGGAGTGCCTGGGAATATAAATATTTCACATAATTGCTTCTTCCTGTTATTGTGCTTTATGTTTGTTGTTAATACAGTTACCTCCACACATGTTGCTTTTAATGCATATGATTTGTTTGTAATTGAAATGTGGCCTCACAGGATTATCTCTTAAATTACAGGTCTACCTAATGCAGAAATAAATATTTAAAGCACAGTCATTTACGACCCCCCCCCCCCCCCTTCATATTCTCTCTTTCTTATGTACTGTAGAAAAGACTGTCCTGTGCAAAGTGTTGTATTTACAAAGGTTTTTCTTCTTTTCTTTATTGAGTCACACTTGATTATCATTGTGACATTGTGACACACACAACCTTAAATCAATTACCGGGCTGTAAATAGGAATTTCCATTGAGCCTGGCTGATGTTTAGTGACAATATTATTAATGACACCCAGACGGTGTGAAGGAATGGTTGCAGCTGTCGTCCCTTTCAAACCCAGGAGCGACATGTAACCCCAGACAATGCCATGCATTTCAAGCGGTATTTTGTCTGAGCCATAATTACAAAAAAAATAATCTGTTCTGCCAATACAATTATTTGATCTGCAACACATACACAATACATATTCGACAGGACCTGACTTTTCATGGCACCATAACTTACAGTAATCAGATATTTACTGATGCACACTGCACTGGAAGTGAATCATGTGTTTGCACTATAGTATTGAGTATTACTGAGGATTATTGCCTACACATAATTAGAAGTATTTCTTTCCTAATCTGTTCTCTGAGGTGTCCAAACCCTTAAACCATATGCAGAAGAGCAGTGCATTCCATTCTGAGAGTTCGGTCTTCCAGAAGAAGATAAACTGGAAAAAAAGTTTCCACCCTGTCAAGGAACATGGACCCCAGTGGTGTTATTCAAACAGCTGCCTATACTAGTACTGGCTGTACAATATATAATTCTATACTCTACCCAGCGCTGCCAGAACATTAAACACAGTGCCATTGTCTTGTGTCAGGAATGGGAAACCCTTGTAAAACACACTATAGGAGAAAAACAATATAAATATCACCAAAAGAATCCTCTGAATCCATCTGATAATGGTTTTAAAAGTGTGAACACAACTGTGAACTGTACGGTTAATACAGAAGCTCCCATTTCGAACAGGTTGGGTGACTTTAATATAACATTTAATATGAATACAAAAAAAAAAAGACTGAGATACACATTTATTGTGATATTTCATAAGGAGCAATTTTCCATAGAGCTTTGTAATGGGCTTACGTGTCATATTTTGGAATTTGAAGCTAGTGAAACTTAAACCGTTACGACAACTGGAAGAACAGAGGCCCCAGTTTATTTTTTAAAACACATTCTCAGTAACTTAACACATTAGAACTGTTTTTGTCATAGAAACACTATCATATTAAGATAAGCTGGTTTCATTTTTTTGTCTCCTGTCTTTATATGCAAAATACAATATGTTTTGAATCCAAATTTAAATCTACAACAATTGCACTGCTGAAACATGCATGATTTGCCTTGTCCTCTGAGGCCATGCCTATATCTGAGAAACTCTGGATGCTGCTTTTTCAGATGCCCTTACATTCTCTGTAGATGTGTGGTTTGACTGGGAGTGAATTCCCTTTCTATTAAAAACACCCTTGAGTAATTGCTGAACTGCTGCATCTCGTGCAAACCCCCAGACAGACATTCTGTGAACTGGTTCTGAAAGATTCACTACTGGAACACTGGGGGAAAAAAGCAGCTTACACTTTATATCAACTCATATCAAAACCACACACTGTCAACTATGCCATAGTGTCTTGAATGTGTGATAAATACATCTCTCTCTTTCAACAGACAAGGTATTGCTCTAGACATTAGACTCTACTCAGTTCTGCTAGAAATTAGACTATGCAAGTCATTCATTATTAATCCTGGAGGAGTATGGGTTATAAATAATCATCACCATTTAGATCCGTAACTGTGCAACAGCTGCATCGATGCAAAGCTACTTCTGCTTTTCCCAACCCATAACCACAATTGGTCTCAATCTAATTTGAATGCATTTGTTTTCTATTCACTTTGCAGGTATTGCATTTTGTTTGTTTTTTTTCAAGCAGAATGTAGAATTAAATATTTTGTAAGGTTACTGAGATTTGAGCTGGTTTATAATAGGGCCTGTCTGTGACATTTTGCCCTACTGTAGTTGCAGATTTTAGTCAGCAGTATAAAGAAAACTATGAATTACTGAAGCAGAGAGACAGCAAGAAGTCATATCTAAAAATTTTAACATGACGGCGATACAGGCCAGATAAAAAAAAGAAGATAAAGTGCTTTGTAATACCAGGGAGAATGATACTGGCATTGACTTGCCTGAAATAACATAAGTGCACTCAATCTAAATGGCTCTTTCACTTAGGGTTTGTTTCAAGGCATTATTCCACACAATGCAAACTCAGTCTCCAGATACGTCACATTTATTTTATATGACAATCAAGTCTCCCTGTGCAGTATATGTCCTTTTATCAGGTAGGGAAATATACAGTGTCTGCAACCCAGCTGAACTTGATGTTTAAAAGAAGATGTTTGCACAGTACGTGTTTTGCGGCCTGTGTCTCTGAACAAAAGTAACTGTCCCTTCATAGTTAATCAGGTTATTTGTTTCAATATGCAATACTTGTTCTAAAATGGCACAATGGGAACTGTGTGTGACATATTCAAATCAAGAGTAATACTTTACATAAACTGCACGAAGGAGGAAAACAGTGTCTGGATGTCCCCTTCCATTAATGGATTAAAACCTGGCATTTAAAAGAAAACAAATGAAAGGTTATGTGGCAGCCTTGGACAACCCTTTCAAATAAATGTTTGTTGGGTATGCATTTTAATGATATGTTAATTGACGTTTCAAAGTGATATGCTGGCCAAACAGAATTCTATCACATCACTTAGAATTCAATGGGCAATTACCTTGATCTTTTTAAGACTTTTAAAACTCTCTCTCTCTCTCTCTCTCTCTCTCTCTCTCTCTCTCTCTCTCTCTCTCTCTCTCTCTCTCTCTCTCTCTCTCTGTCTCTCTCTCAAGAAAATGTCTGCTTATATATTTTTTAAATGTTTATTATGAATTGTGCACATCGGGAATAACAAAAAAAAAAAAAAGAATATTTAAATGTAAATGTTTTTAGAGAAATAAACCAAATCGATTTAATTTGTGTAAAACTGGGCACCCTACTGATCTACATTCTTACATCATGATCCAACAAAGCTATTTATTTTACTTACTGTAGCAATAGTGCAATACTGGATGTTTCATTGTGGGACAAACCCATAGGCATGTGCCACAATGCACTAGAGAAAGTGGACTACTGCCCACTGGCCACTACTGGAGAAATAAGTCAATATAATGTGTTTACAACCATGTAATGTGGTATGCATTGTACTGAACCTGCATACGTCCTCTATTTCACAGTAAGTGATAATAATTTAGAATGATTCAGTCTGTAGAACAGAGACAAGTCATTTGCGCTGCAGGGTTGTGCAAGATAATTGATTAACTTACCTCTAGCAGGCAGAAGACAAAGCAACTACATTGTTTTTGTGTCCTTTTGGCCTCCAAACAAAATATTTCTCCATGTCCCATTGATCTACACTGCTGCTGTGTGCTGTGCCAGACTTGTTCTGGTACTATATCAAAACAACATACAAACAATGAAACAGGAGAATGAAAGAAAGAAAAAGTAGGTCTGTTTTCAGCAGCTTTTTTTTTAATTATCTAAAGCTTTACTGCATCAGCGTATCATAAAAAAGGTTAGCTTATCACTTATGCAACTCTTTTCCATGAATCGAGTCTCAAGTAACCCTAACTGAACCAAACAGTGTGTTATTAATTTAAATCTGAGGCACTGAGGATAGGCACCTGGAAGGTGATGTGATCAAGCTTATTGGAACAATGCTGTATCAAACTGACAGCACCGACATCAGGCAAGGTCACCCCATATGTAAAACTGCTGACTGAATGCATGCACTGTCTGGATTACTGATACCTACTGTATAGCTCTTGAACATTAGTTGAGTTCATTTTGCAATTATAAAGTGTGTAACCTTTCATCTCCCACCCTGGCTGTAAATGCACAGGTTCTACAGTATGTGCTGCACATATTTCCCCAGACTTGTACACGATCAATAACTTGAGGTACAAAAGGTCTTATTCCAATTGGAGAACCAGATATCCAGATGTAAATAAAAACACAAAAACATAAAGTTGGTCTGATACTAATGTAGAGCATGCAGAAATGTTTGCAGTCAGAATGGCTGAAGCTTGACAAGAGTTATAGTTAAGGTGCAGGTTAGGTCAGCTCATTTAAATCTGATAGTGAAGATGCATTGGTAAAGTAGGAACAGTGTTAGGATTTTCAGGTTTAGTGCTACAGTAGGTCTTTCAAAAAAAGATGCTTGAGAAGGTTTTTCCCATTTGAAAGTTGGGTCTTTCCCATTTCTCTAATAAAGTTGCTCGCAAAAAAAAAAAAGATTTTAGCTGGTAAATGCTCATCCCCATCAGTTATCAAGTGCATGCCATAATGAACAGAATTGACTGCCTGCCCTCTTGTCGCCTGTTGGTAGCATTTGATTCCAAAGAAAACTCAGAATGGAGTGCTGCGCAAACTTTGACGTTGATTAACATGGGAACAGAAAGAAATGAAACTCGTTTCCCCCAGTTGCATTTCGTGCTCTCTAAATGAGTGAAATGCAACGCAAGTTTGTGCCCTGATTAGGACGGTTAGAAAAGAGCCAAGAGGAGAGTCTGGAAATACGTTTCTTTTATTACTGCAATTAGCGACGCCTGCATCAGAGTCTGAAAATAGCAACGTAACCAAAAGCATTGGACAGTGCGAGGCTCTGCTGATTGGCCACACTTACTTGTTTTTATTTTAGTGCATACACATTTTACAACTGATGCATGCCCACCCCCCCACCCCCCCCCTTCCCTTCCTTTCTGTCAAATGCGTGATACACATGTTAAATGTGTTAGTACAAGCTGTACTGTGTAATAGTTGTGGGAAATGGCTACAGCAGTACAAGAGAGTTTATAGTATCTTTTAATACAGATGTAGTCCACTATAAAGAGCCGGGCTTCAGCTTGTTTTAAAAGTTTATAAAATGAGACCAACGCAATTTAAACTGGGACGACAATAAAAGATTAAAATGTGCACTCTGGACTGCAGAAAATAAAACAGGAAGCTACAAACGTATTATACTGTTTTGAAGATACTGGAGATAGGTAAATTCCTTTAGAAATGGCAATTACATGCAATGCGATAGTTATTGGCCATCTCTGACCGGTTGCTGATTGGATTGTCGACTGCAGACGAGACTGGTTTCATGGTACAGTTAATATGTAAAAATGCCATAACTCAAAATTCAGGCCGATAATGAGAAAATAATAATGGCCCCCAACAGTTGTAAATTGTTAACAAATCCCATTTGCTTCAACAACCATGAAATAGCCCATATATTAGCAAGAGCTCAGAAGGCTACCAAGTAGCAAGTATTAATCACACTCTTTAATATATTCCAATACTCTATTGAGATGCACTATGAATACGATTTAAAATGAACAATTGAGAATGTAAATATGTAACAGTGAAAGCATCTACTTAATGATGAAACCCAACAGCCACAGAGGGGTCAGACTCGAAATTCAAAAATGCAATCTCACAAAGACAGCAGCATGTATTTTAAACAACTTGAATCAGTAACAGCGAGTCAAAGCAGCCAGAACGAATTTATAAGACCTCAAAAGGTCAGAAAGGCTAGCAAAAAAAATGTGCCGGTTTTCCGGTGACACCCAATAGCGTTATTGTAGAAATGCTTGGCATACATTTCTAATCCATTCCCTGGGAAAGCAGGTGCTGTTATGTTAGAACATTGGGTTCTATATTCCACCTCTCAGTCTTTATCCTTTCGCATACTGTTTTTCTGCTTTGCTATCACTAAAAACCTTTTCTCTCGCCACTAAGAATGAAGCCTCGGTAATAATTCAATGCAAATATGATTCATATAACCTGGCATTTTACCCTTTGAATTGTCTTCCTGTTTTGTCTCATTAAAACCATTTTTTTAAAGAGGGGTTGAAGTATATGCTTGGGATCCAAACACTGTCTAGCCCTACACTGTTTAAGTCTACAGTTAACCAAACTGACAGGTACCATACAGAGACATCAACCTCTTGCACGCAAAGGCAGGAGGAAGACAATAGGTACAATGAAGTAAGAGTGCAAGATCACAGAAGACCACCATCAACCTCACTGGAAGAGTACACTCGATTTTCCCATTGATAGTTTAAGTAGAGTTTGAACAACTGGCATCCTTTCCATGATTCCAGCTGTATACTCAACCTCAGATGAAGGCAGTGTTGAAGATTTGATCTTAGATTTACAGACAGATAATGCAGTAAGTGAAGTTTGAATGATCTTGCTGAATAAGAGACAAAGTACAAAGTGTCATGCCAACGCAACACAGTTTTCTGACGGCTTCTGGTGAGCGCAAAAGCTGGAACCCCAAAACCTTTTGCCTTCATATCCAGTCCAGTGAAACAACCACTGCGTTTTGTATTCCCAAACCCAGTATGCCATTACAAACAGAGGCACCCTCTGCAGATAACAGCTGCTCACAGTCCCACACCTGGAAATAGCTGCCAGGAACTGTCAGCTGTTGCAACTGTGGGCTGATTTGTGAGGTGTCAAAAGGCATAGTGGCAGGGGTGTCTTAAAGACTGTGGGATCTCATGTGACGGAAGCATGTCAAATGATTAGCTTTGGATCATAATTGAGCTGAAACCATAAAGGTAAAAAAAAGAAAAATAAAAAAAAGCCAGCCCATGTCAAAATGGTCTTGGGCTGTCAAAAACAGTACCCACATGTTGCATTGCTGGGAATATTGATTATTTTAGTAGTAAGTAACACTAATGTTATGGGACATCATGGCATATTCAGAAATAACACTTTTTGTGCTCACTGAGGTATGCCAAGTTAATGGTGGTTCATATTGAGAAGGCACACAAGTAAGCTTTAACACTCCTGTGTGTATTTTAGCATGGCCAGAATCCTTCCAATACCTCAGTTGAATACGTGTTGAGTGTCTATTTTAGGAAAGACTGGGGCTTCTCTACAGTAACCCAAGCTTCTATAATTGTACTACTGTGAGCAGTTATCAGGAACTTAAAATAATTTATTTAGCAATGTGTTTTTTAAAGGGTATATGGACCTTTTTTTATTTTATTGTGTTACATGTTACCATGTGTTGCTACAACTGTTTACGTTTCCTGCCTCAAGATGGCTTCCCATGTACCCGCATGGACCTCTCTAAACTGCATTTCCCATCATCCTCCTTCTCACATATGTAACTGAGATCGATTTATTTTGCTATTTGATAGTAGCTGTGTATTTTGCTATTTAACACATCACAGTTTGCAATGTTTTCTAGCAAACTTGCATTGCCATAAAATAAACTGCACAATTTCATTGACAATGAGCAAAAACACTAATAAATGAATAAAGCTTGGAAACAAAATTAAGATAAAAAAGCTGTCTCTAAATATAGTCTCAAAACTTTTTTTTAAATCTCATAGCAGACCTGTCGCATAAAAGATCACAAAGTTGTTTCAATAGATAACCCCTGGCTGTATTCACGTTAAAAGACAAAATTAGTGCAAACAAGCAAATTCTCTACCTGTGATATTTACACATGTTCTCAAGAATAAGTGTAACTGTTGACTACACAGCGCTTGACACACCCTGATGTGCACAGTTTGGAATAATTGAAGGGTTTATTAATCTACAAATTATCATGCAGGCATTAAGGTTAGCTGCAAACATGGCATAAAACAAACAAACAAACAAAAAACCCCACTGTGTTAAACACTGCCCTTGATTCCAAATGAGCAGAATCACAGAAGCTATGGCCGCGTGTGAAAAGTCTTTTAATTCTGGTACAGGTTGTACTTATTTGCTGCTTGCCAGCTCTTCCAGTGTGATAAAAAGGTCGACAGATAGTATCGACTCCCAGCAAAGGAATCATTTGTGATTCGTTTTTTCAATTTACTTTTAAACACCCTACATGTTTATACCCTAGGGCACTGCGTCCTGTACTAATGGAATTTAATATAGTTAATAAAACATATAATAGATCAGTCACAGTGCACTAAGCCTTTGCATTAATGGGAGGTCGTGCATGCCTTGCACACGCACTTTTCTGGTTCTCCAAACAGCTTCCTTGAGAGGTATCCGCTCGTGCCTGGTACAAAACAAAAAGGCATTCAATTTCAATGTGTTTTTAATGATGCCATTATTTATGCAGCCTAAACATCTGTGAACAAAAACATACCGCACATATTTCTTGTCTCATGCCAACAGGCCATCGTAAATTGATCTGTTATGGGGAGGAAAAAAAATCAATAATCATTTACCATACTCTTATTAGTGCTTTGATTAATTGAACGGCTGTTTACAACTTCAAATGGTGATGAGCTGAGGACCCAGCAGTAAGTAAATAAATAAATAAAGCATTGCAAAACCCTTTGGGGGACATTATGGGATGCACTGAATGATGTGCACAGGGTTGTTTTAAATGCTCGGGAATAGTTACTGTAGGGTTGGGTGGTATAAAAGTCCCTTAGCAGTCACTGGAGAACCACAGTAAATTTGGATACTTTTGTTTTTTCTCTTGTTCAATATGCATCCCAGACACCTGGGCCATGTTACAGTGTTAGGTGGTAATGATATTTTGAAATCGTGTGAAAGATCCAGGTAAAAAGATTCCCTATGGAAGACGATAGCCTGGGTTGTTCTAAAAGATATTTCACTGGCGTTATCCATAGTGATTTTTCAGTACAATAAATAATCGAGATGCGAGATATTAATGACCAATTCCTGTTCAAACCGTATAAATAAGTCTGGTTGTGCTATTGCATATCATACACATTTTAATAGACTTTTGGGACCAGGACAGTCAGCTGTTACTTTCTCAATTGTCCACATTTCTGTAGCCCAGAGTATGACAATTTCCCAGTTCTTCTCAGACTGAAACAAGGACCAGGGGACACAAATGGAGAATGGACAAAGGGGCATTTAGAACAGAAAATAGGTGGCACTTTTTTTACAAAGAGAATTGTGAGGGTTTGGAAACAAATCCACAGTAATGTTGTTGAAGCTGACACCCTGGGATCCTTCAAGAGGCTGCTTGACGAGGTTCAGGGATCAAAAAGCTACTAACAACCAAACGAGCAAGATGGGCCGAATGATGGGCCGAATTCTTGTGCTCTTATGTTCTTATATAAGGGCAGACCACATAGTCAGCTCACTGAACCCAAAACACAGCTTCACAGCAGGCCGGCAGAATAAACAGCTTGCAGTCCGATAAAGCTCAACAGTGTAGAATGCAGACAGACAGCATGATACAGGCAGAAAGATACAGTATAGCACAGGTGCAGGGCTTATTCCCAACAACCGGGCAGAGCTTCAAGTTATTTCTACAACATCGGCTAGGAATATAACCTTCCCAGAGGCAGAACACTGGCCCGTTCTCCAGAATAGAATGAGGAAGACAAATCATCCTTGTTGCATCTTGTTTCATCAGTGTTTGGAGATTAGCTCACAGCTGAATGTGTAGAGTTTACCTGCCAGTCAGACATAATCAGATAAGGTCATTCATTTGGTTATTTTTGTGTTATAGTGCCCACATTGCAAAACCCCTAGCATCCCCATTGTTAAATGATTAATCTGACTTTTTGTGTTTGTTAGAAATTAAATTCTTGTTTTAACTGTAATGGGACCAAGAAGTAATTTCCCTCTTGCCTTCCATACCTGCACAATTCGTATGAATTATACAATTATGT